>NC_066890.1:26024588-26119109 GCF_022985175.1 Labeo rohita | reverse complement strand
AATTCAGGAATGAACTCAACAATTCCAATTCAAAGAAGGAAATGGAATTGAATTGGAATTCAACAACAATTACAGGAAACAGAGTTGGAATTGAATTGGAATTACAGGAAGTGGAATTCAATTCAGGGACATTCCACTGAATTCCGTTTATTGCTGTTTCTGAGCATTTATTTGTGATTGCATTTAGAGACATACATTTGAACTTTATTTATGATGCTTTACAAATACCAAGTAATGTATGAAATAGAGTTGATCAAATGCAAGTAAATAAAAATGAGAACTGTACATTATGAATTAATAATTGAATGACAGTGGTGATAAGTTTCTGGATGTACTATACATTCAATATATGATTACCACATGAGTCATGTTCATTCATGTATTTCATTCACTTTTTATTGCATAGAATTATCATCATTTCCTGAAATTTGGCATCGCTAAGACTGCATCTCTCAGGCCTAAATATCTCAAGTGGAATTTAGTGGAATTTATTTGATTTCAATTCTGTTTCCTGACATTCCAATTCAATTCCAATTCCATTTCCTGTTAGCTGCATGCAATTCCAATTCCAATTCCATTCCAGGAAGTGAATTGGAATTTACCATTCATTCTCAATTCAATTCATGAATGGCCCCAACCCTGCTGTAGAGCGAGGTTATCACATTCATTTTCGGTGCTCCGCCGCCGCCTTTCAACAGGATTTTCCCACTCTGTGGGTCCCTAGCAGGGTCTGGTAATGGAACAGGAAGTAGCTGCTCTCTTGAGGAGGAAGTCCATCGAGGTGGTCCCTTCTCACGTCAGGGAGTCTGAGTTCTACAGCCGGTAGTTCATAGTTCTGAATAAGGATGGGGGTCAGTTATTTAGAGAGTGTTTGGCCAGGCTCAGGTGGACCTCTTTGCGACTCGGGAACATCGCAATGTCCCCTCTGGTACCCTCTGACTTATCCAGTTCCCCTGGGGCTGGATGCTATGGTACAGATGTGGCCAAGGCTTCGTCTGTACATCTTTCCCCCGATTGCTCCGTCTTCTCTACGAGGAAACTATACGCCCTGAAGTGGAGACTCTTCACTTCATGGTGCGGACACCGCCAGCAGGACCCAGTTAATTGCCTGGTTGGTACAGTGCTGGAGTTTCTGCAGGATCGCTTCTCCGCAGGGTTAGCCCACTCCATCATGAAGGTCTATGTGGTGGCTATTTCGGCCTACCACGCCCCTCTGGGTGGCTCCTCAGTGGGTAGGAACCCCCTGGTTACAGGTTTCCTCCATGGTGCGCTGAGGCTGAGGCCTCTGGCCAGGTGTAGCTTTGCTATGTGGTGATTTGGTTGCTATTCCATAACCTTGAGTCCTCTGATTCCCCCCCACCTCTATTTGGGGGTCAAGGCTCACTCCTCTCGAAGTATGGCGGCCTCCAAGGCCTTCTTGTCAGGAGTACCCTCTCTGACATTTCAACGCTGCGGGTTGTTCCATGCCACTCACTTTCATGAGATTCTCGGTCTCACATTTATGCCACTCTGGGCTCCTCTGTTCTCTCGTCCTAGCTGTGCTCAGTGATACACACTAGGCAGGGATTTGAAAGTCTGGCAGCGTGGGCATATCGTTCCCCATAGCGTTTCGACGCAGATCAAGTTCCTGAAGGGGAACGTCTCATTATGTATGTAACCATGGTTCCCAGAGGGAACGAGACGCTGCATCTCGAGCCATACTTCCGGCATCCCTGCAGCGCTTGCTTCTCTATTTAGAAGCTGCCGGCTGCACGCACCGCACGTGCTTTTAAGCTTCCTGGTCTCTATGTCACTCCACCCGTGATGTCTCGCTTCTCCACTGGACTGTATGCACACGTGTTTCAGAGCGTGGTCATGCTGGAGGCGTTCCCCATAACGTTTCGACGCAGTGTCTCGTTCCCTCGGGGAACCATGGTTACATACGTAACCTGAGACGTTTTGTTCCCAGTTTCATACCTGCCTTGAATTAATCGTATGGTCTATAAAAATGGTGGTCACGTGGCACTTCATATCTAGTCTTTCAAACAAGATTCACATGCATTTAGTAACATGCACTGAGTTCATCACCAAATCCAGAAGTGTTTCTCTATAATCTTACCTTGACAATCAGGCTCATAGTCCCACTGCCCGTTATTTTGGCATGTACATGATTTTTTGGTTTCTGTTGTGGAAAACAAGCTTTTTACAGAGCAGGTGATCTCCACACTTTCTCCAGCTCTGAAAATAGTTTTTCCCTCTGGCTTGATATTTTTCACTTCAGATGTGGTTGACTTAAGCACACAGGTTCCTTGTGTACAAGAAATTAAGCAGAATTATAGGTAAGAAACGAAGCATCAGAAATCTGTGACACTAGATTTAAATTCTTTGTCTTTTGCAGGAAGCATATAATTTTGGCTATTTTTGATTAAAAAAAAAAAAAAACATCCAGCAGTTATTAGCTTTTGTTGTTGCCTAATAATAATGTTTAACTGTCACACAAGTTGTGAGTGCTGTTTTTATTAACTGATTTAATTTGTAGTCTGTCTGGGCTTATTTGTTTAATTTATTTATTAAATTTATTTATTTATTTATTTATTTATTTATTTATTTATTTATTTATTTATTTATTTATTTACGACATATGACTTTGTTACTTCCCGACCTTCCTATACTTCATAATTCTGTGTAACAGAAATACTAAAATTTGTTTTTTGTTTAGCTAATAAGTGATCCCCTGCTGCACTGTAAAATCTAATTAGTTGGGCTTACTTAAAAAAAAGCATGCAAACCGATTGCCTTAAAAAAACTAAGTAAAGTGAAATAGGAATAGTATATTGTACTGACAAATGCTTAGTTAGTATAGTTTACTTACACGAGAGTTCTAGTAACTAAAAAAGAACTGTAGGGGGTACTTGATCCTTTACTTTCGACTTACTTTAGACTTAGTATAGCTACTCACTGACTCCCAGAGTGCATTGCGGCATGAATAAATTATGCAATTGCTTTGTTTTACTGTTGTTGTTTTTATTTGCTAATTTTATTTACTGTTTTGTGTCAGTAGTAGCACAACAAAAAAAGAAAAGAAAATAATAAAATAGTTATTGTTACAATTAATAAAAATAAATAAAATTGAATTGTTACCATTGTTGTGATTCACGTGCTGAATGTTAAAGTCTCACTTTGACTAGAGCACATTACCACAAATATCAAAGGATTGTCTTACTTTAATTAAGTTTCTCAAGGTGTTTATGATGAACATTGAAATTGTTAAAGATCATTTATAAATATATTAAAAAATATTAGCTAATTAATTAAGTTATTAATTAAGAAAAATGAGTGGATTACCTTTTAAAAGTAATCTACTTATTATTTTTCTTCATGAAACTTCATGAAACTTATGATTTCATGTTGCATTGCTGCATCAAGAGAAAAAAAATTATAACAAGATAAACAAAGTTCCAAGTGCCCAACCAAAGGGAACATTAATCACTATAATGGTAAGTAAAAAACAACGACAACCCCCCCCCCACACACACACACACATTTTGCGAAAATCAACATCAATTTATGAAGTCAGCTTATATGATGTTCTACCTAATATTTCAGTTGTATTGAAACAACATTCAAGATGACTTTGGGAAATGAGTGAATATAACTAGTGAAAAATAATTGCAGATTAAAAATTGCCCCATCTCAAAAACTTTTCTTTTCTTCTTCTTCTGTTTTTATTTTGCAAATTAGCAACATATTAGTGCACTGCTGCCTCTCACTGGTTTATTAATGTCATTGGTTCCTTTGTGGCTACTTGAATATTTTAAGTAAGCGTCACTCTAAGTAGTAAGTAAATTGTTTTACTTGCCTTGAAAGTAGATGTAACTTGCTAAAACCTAGTAAGTATAGCATCTAAGTAAAGATAACTAATTATATCTAAGTAAGGTAAACTATTGGATTTTACAGTGTGTCATCTACTGTTAATAATGGTCATTTCATGCCATTTTTATTTATAAGCAGTGTTGGGGGTAATACATTACAAATAACACAAGTTACATAATCAAATTACTTTTTTCAAGTAACCAGTAAAGTAACGCATTACTTTTTAATATACAAGAAAATATATGAGTTACTACTTCAAATAAGTAACACCAGTTTCTTTGTTTTCCTATTTATTGACTGACAAGTCTCCTGTCCCCATGTTGAGAGAAATTGGGAGTAAATGTAGAGGCGTTAAATACACTGTGTAAACATGATGTTTTTGTAGCTCTAGACTAAATTTAAACATGCATTTACTCAAAAAAAAAAAAAAAAAAACATGCATGTATTCCTCAAAATTAATAAAAACTGAAATACAAATTCAGAATATGACGCAAACCTGCAATAATTAAATGTTAAATATCACAAATCCTATATGTATTTAATCCCATTTTATTAACAAATGTTTTTGCTGCTGACCATCGATGATCCAGTTCAACCATACTAATAAGCAAAATACTGTAGCTAAGTTAAAATTTGTGCTTCGTTTATTATTATTATTATTATTATTATTATTATTATTATTATTATTGCTGAAAAACTTTCTTCGCCTGCATTCTTCTGTACATACAGGAATTTATTTTTGCTTCAGCCTAATCTTATGTTGTTGTTTTATTATTATTATGGTATTACTTTATTTTACGGTCTCTTAACTAGTTGCTTATTAGCATGCATATTTTAGTAATATGCATGCTAATAAGCAACTAGTTAAGAGACCGTAAAATAAAGTAATATTTGCTGTTTATTAGTACTAATTAAGCACATATTAATGCCTTATTCTACATGACCTTATTCTACATCCCTAATCCTGTCTAAACCTTACTAACTATTAATAAGCAGCAAATTAGAAATTTATTGAGGGAAAAGTCATAGTTAATAGTGAATAAGTGTTCCCTATTCTAAAGTGTTACCATTATTATTACTGGACAGCTTTTTTTTTATTATTATTATTATTGTTATTTATATATATTTATTTTTGGCCTTTTTGCCTTTATTATGACAGGACAGATCATAGCTGACGTGAAGCGAAGTGGGATGGCGAGAAGGAGGCGGGATCGGGAAAGGTCCTCGAGCCGGGGTTCGAACTCGGGATGCCCGTAGCGCAACGGCGCTGTATGTCAGCGCACTGCCCACGAGGATGGCACTAATTAAATCTTAAAACATATTAAAGATAAATTGGAAATGTTTATAATTACATTAGCATATCAGTCTAGTGCAGATGGACTAAAAATGCCAAAACTCAAATTATGTTACACTTGATCCATCTACATAAAATTCTTCAGGTTTAGATGTTATGACTGCGTTTTCTACCTTTGGAGGAATGTCACAACGCATACCCTCTGAAAAAAAATAAATAAATAAATAAATGTATAGAAATTTGTGAACTCCAATTAATATTGTTGATAGATTCTATTGTCCAGCCCACTGTATGCAGTCACTGGTCCAAACAAACACACTGAAAAAAGTGCACAAGGCATGTCATTACTCTAAAGAAGTTGTTATACTTGATCTAACTCAAAACATTTCATTTTCTGTCTAGCCATCAGTGTAATGTAAAAAGTTTGGTTGATTTAAATTAAAAGTAAGTCTTGTTAGTGATACATTATACATGTATGATTTCATAAAATATTATGTTGTATTGTTGTTTTACACACAGTTAGTATTACTAGTTTGACGGCTCTAACTCGGCCAGAAGGTTTACAAGTTTCCTTCATCACGATGTTAAACCGAGTGGAAATAAAATAATAATAATACAAGTAAACTGCTAGAGGTGAGATGGATTGATATTGAAATGTAGTATAAAGACTGTTTCGGGTATACTGGAGTGCGATACATCAGCGTACATCACTTCAGATGCTTTGTATGGACGTTGTTATGAAGCTTTATTATTATGATGATTTTTATTGATTTATTATGAAGCTCACGTTCACAAGGTATTCGCTCTCCTTACTTGTATAGTCTCTCATTTATGATTAATGTTAACACATAACGTTAGCTTAACCAAACACGTCTTTAGTGATGTGCCTAAACACTTATTTTAACGTATCATGTCGACCAGCATACCCAGTAAAGAAGTCGTCTGTTTACTTTTATGTGAGCCAGTTTGTTATTTCTCTTTGTCTTTTGTAGGATGGGGTACTGCTGAACAACAATTAGGACAGGTTTTGAATAATCCAGTCACATGAAAAACATAAGTAATTTGCACCTTTTAATTATTGCTTTATTGAAAAATGTTAAAATGTAAGTGACTAATCCTGAATTTCCATAGTTTTTACCATGGGATTTTAGTATGTAGTGTTTTTGAAAATGTCTTAGATGCCCTAATTATACCTTTTGTTGTTTAATGCTTTGTGTGTATATGTATTTTTACAACTAGTTCTCAAAGTGAAATCATTTTTTTCAGCAGTCTATTTTCTGTGTCTCTTTCTTACAGATTAATGCCGAATTTTTGCGGATCACAACCCTACATTTACAATTGAAAATTATGGCCTCTTTGGACAGACAGAGCTCTCAGCTTCTCCAGGTTATTAGGAGCAAAGGTGGAGTGCTCCTGAAAAAACTAAGGACACTGTTAAAGTTAGGGACCAGGTATTGGTTGCATGCAAACAAAATTGCTTGTGGCAATCAATTTAGTAGTGTTTTGGTCTAATAAAAACAATACACCTTGAACATTTTGTAGAGTCTGGACATAGACATCAGAAGAGAGTGCCTGCTGAAGTGCCTGATCATGTACCTTGGTGAAGATGCAAGCTGTCTGGTCAAAGAATACCAGGTAATGTAGACAATGCAAACTACTGAAATTTTCTCCAACCATGTTTGCCTTAAAATTATATTTCACTACCAAATCAACATTTCCTCATGTTTTACTCGCCATCAAGGCATCCTGTCTGAATATGGTTATACTCTTGAAGAACAATACAGGCAAAGTTATAATCCTACATATCATTTTACCTCGAAGAGGTAGAATGGGAGTGAATTGTTGACTTTTTGAAGCTTCAAATAGTGCATCCGTCGATCAAAAAACTGCTCGACACGGCTATGTGGTCTTAACAAAGGTCTTCTCAGGCCTTGAGGGTGAGTAAAACGTGGGAAAATTTTGATTTGGTAGTGACATATCGCTTTAAAGTAGTTCAAGTTATTGTGTTATCATTTACACATCAGCCTGTGTGACTTTCTTCCACAGAACACAAAAGAATATATTTTGAAGAATGTTGTTAAGAGCCCCCCATTCAGTTGCATTGGTTTTGTGTCCATACAATAATAGTGAATGGGGCCTGTGCTGTTCTGTTACCAACACTGTTCAAAATTCTGCAGAGGACAGTAATTCATACAGGTTTGAAATGACAAGATGGCGTGTAAATGATGACAGAATTTTGAATGTGAACTACTCCTTTAAAAGGGGTTGGTTCACCCAAAAATGCATTTTGAACACTGTTGAGTAGATTGATAATGAAGTGTTTAAAAGCATTTTCAAAGCCAAAGAGAGTGTAAAAGTACGTCTTCACCCAAAAATGAAAATTTTGTCATCACTTACTCTACTCTTGTAATAAACCGTCCAAATTTTATTTTTATACTGAACACAAATTAAGAGATTTTAATGAAAGACCAGAGGGAGGAAGCGGAAAGAGAATTTGAAAAGACCACCATGGCATTTCTTTTGTGATCCGTGAAAGTGATGCTCTTAGTTGTGCACTGGACATTTCCATTGTCATTGACGGTGTGAAAGTACTAAATGAGTTGCCCTCTGTTGCATGTGCCTGTGCCTGTACCATGATGTTTGGACTCATTTATGCACTGAACTTAAAATATCCTGAAGGACTCAAATATACCTTTGAGGCCTTTCAAAAAATAATCATGGACATAGAGAGTAAGCAGATGAGCCGAAGGGTGCAGAACCTCTCTTCAAAGCTGCAGAAGTACATTTGTTTCTTATGACCCAGCTACAATGTTCTGCTGATGGTAAATTTCTTTGAAGATGTTGGACTGTATAAAGCCTTCTATACAAAGTTAACTGTACTACTGTTTACTAAACCTGATTTGTTTTATCTTGGTTAAGTTGTGTTTTATCTAGGGTTAGTTAAATAGTTTACCCAAAAATGAAAATTCTTACATTGTTTACTCATCCTTAAGCTATTCAAGTATTTAGCGTTAATTCAATTTGGTTCAGAGACAATTTATGACACTTATGAGATAAGTTTCATTTTGGGGTAAACTATTCCATGAAGGTGAAAAGACTTTTTTTTTTTCTCTCTACCATTGGCTAATTTGGTAGGTGTTTTATTAAAAGTGTTTGGTTTTACACTGCCCATTTTAAACCAGTTTTTGGGCCAAACTTGTTTTAACTTCAGAATAATTCTAAAGGTTTGATTGTATAGTCAGTTCTAAGTGACTGTTCATGGAAAGATACCATGTTTCTCTTTGAAACCATAACTAATTCTTATGGTGAATTTACATTGTATCCAGTGTGTCTATGTATATGGATACTAAAACTGTTATACAGTATGTTTTTATAACAATACTATACACACTGTAGAAATTGATGACAAAAATTGTCAAGTTTATGATGTTTACATTGTTAGACAGTGTGTACTGGTATGAGGATACTGTACACATTGTAAAAAAATTGTATTATGACAAAATAAATTGTCAAAAGTTTGATGCTTGAAGTCATTCATTTTAGATGATTACACATTCTGAAAGTACATACATTTCTTTATATTACATTATTTTAAGTTGTATTTGGTTGGATATTTGGTTAGATGTAAAGTAAAAAAATTAAGTTAATACAAAGAGAAAACATTCTGACAAAGTATAATTTGAGATTTTATTAAACTTGAAAACTTTATTTGATTCAAAGATACTTTTTTTGCTTTGGCTAAGTAATGGATAGTTTATTCTTTTCAAAGTAAAAATTTAAAGTTGATAGAAAGTAAAGTAATTAGATGTAACAAGTTGATGCAAAATTTTTACTTTGATCCAATGAAACACTTTTTTCAGTGCATGTAATAAGAGTTTGAGAGGCTCACCCTTACAAACTGTTTTCTCCCATGTACCATTGATGCATTTTATGAAGCCTGGAGTTGATATGAATCCTGGATCACATTCAAATTCTGTTGTATTTCCATCACGAAAGGTGTGTTTGGTTTGCTTCACTTTGCAACACTGGGAAGAGCACCACATTCTTCCTCCCCTATAAAGGCAGACACATTTCAGTACACTATTTTTCATTAAACACCTGAGACTGACAATATTAAAACTCACGGATGCAATGAGGTTCATCAGACCATGATCCTTTGCTGCATGTCACTGAATCCCACCATTTCCCACTGAATGGTTTATAACCCGTGTTGCAGGAGTAAAAGATTTTTTTCTTGTTGGATGGATGCTTGTATATGAACCCATTTTTCACAGAAGGATCAGGGCAAAGTTCTTATGAGGAAAAGGTTTCAAAACTATTTTAAAAATTCTGGCTTCATATGTTGTTGAGCTATGACTATGTAGATATAATAATGGAAATTTAAAAAAGTTGTTCTATCAGTAACAGTTAACTGTAACATACCAGTGCATTCCTGTATGCCTGTCCAGTGAGCCTGGAAATCACAGGTGATTTGTACAGGCTGCTCTGGTTCAAATCCAGGAAGACATTTATATAGTATTCTTGAATTGATTTGATATTTTGATTTCGAGCCCCCACAATCTCTGCATTTGGGATGTTGGGTGCTGCACACATTTCTGTAAAACAATCATCCGTCATACAAATGACTATTCATATTCTATGAAGAATCATTGGCATATATTGTGAGATTTAATAGCAGAACATACTAGCACACAGTGGGTTTGGTGTCCATCCGTCTTCTGTACATGTGGCCTCTGCTGCCATTTTCTCATACCCAACCTCGCAATTGTAATATTGTTTTGTTCCCAGTTTCATATCTGCTCTAAAGTAATATTCTGGGTAAGACACATGCTGGTCACGTGGAACTTGACATCTAATCTCTGAAACAAGATTCACATGCTTTTAGTAACATGTAGTGAGTTCATCACCAAATCCAGAAGTGTTTCTCTATAATCTTACCTTGACAAACAGGCTCACTGTCCCACCGCCCGTTATATTGGCATGTAAATGATTTACTGGTTTCTTTTGTACCAAACAAAGATTCACATAAAATGTACTCACCCCCTTGTCATCCAAGATGTTCATGTCTTTCTTTCTTCAGTCATAGGATATCCAGTGGAAAACATTTCAGCATTTCTCTCCATGGACTGCTGTGGTGCCCCGAGTTTGAACTTCCAAAATGCAGTTTAAATGCAGCTTCAAACGATCCCAAATACAGTTGTAAGCGATTCCAGCCAAATAAGGGTCTTATCTAGCGAAATGATCGGTTATTTTCATAAAAATAATACAATTTATATACTTTTTAATGTCAAATGTTCGTCTTGTCTTACTCTGCATGGACTGTTTTTTGTTTTTTTTTCCAGTTCATGACAGTTGGGGTATGTCAAAAAACTCCCATCTCCCTCAACTTCAAAATTGTCCTATATCGCTGTTTTACCTTTTTTGTTAATGGTTTTTGATCTTCTTTGCATGTTTACTTTGCAAAGACTTCTGCAGCACTATAGGATGATTTTGAAATTATTTTTGAAGTTGTGGATCTTCCTCAGCTGGAATTGTTTACAACTGCATTTGTGATCGTTTGAAGCCGCATTTAAATTGCATTTTGGAAGCTCAAAATCAGGGCACCATATCAGTCCAATATATATGGACAAAAATGCAGAAATGTTTTCCTCAAAAAAACATAATTTCTTTACGACTGAAGAAAGAAAGACATGAACATCTTGGATGACAAGGGGGTGAGTACATTATATGTGAATCTTTGTTTTGGAAGTGGACTTCTCCTTTAAGATTCTGCAGAGTTTTTTGATGCATTAAAAAAAAAAAAAAAAAAGTGTCTTGTGTACATGTGGCCTCTTCTGCCATTTTCTCATATCTAGACTAGTAGTATTGTTTTGCTCCCAGTTTCATACCTGCCTTGAATTAATCATATGATCTATAAACATGGTGGTCACGTGGCACTTCATATCTAGTCTATGCAGTAACATGCAGTGAGTTCATCACCAAATCCAGAAGTGTTTCTCTATAATCTTACCTTGACAATCAGGCTCATAGTCCCACTGCCCGTTATTTTGGCATGTACATGATTTTTTGGTTTCTGTTGTGGAAAACAAGCTTTTTACAGAGCAGGTGATCTCCACACTTTCTCCAGCTCTGAAAATAGTTTTTCCCTCTGGCTTGATATTTTTCACTTCAGATGTGGTTGACTTAAGCACACAGGTTCCTTGTGTACAAGAAATTAAGCAGAATTATAGGTAAGAAATGAGGCATCAAAAATATGTGACACTAGATTTAAATTTTTTGTCTTTTGCAGGAAGCAAATAATTTTGGCTATTTTTGATTTAAAAAAAAAAAACATTCAGCAGTTATTAGCTTTTGTTGTTGTAATAATGTCACACAAGTTGCATGTGAGTGCTGTTGTTGTTATTATTATTATTATTATTATTATTATAGCATTAATTATTAACTGATTTAATTTGTAGTCTTTCTGGGCTTTTTTTTTTTATTTATTTATTTATTTATTTTTTAATGACATATTGACTTATTACTTTCTTACTTCCCGGCCTTCCTATACTTCATAATTCTGTGTAATAGAAATACTAAAATTAGTTTTTTGTTTTGCTAATAAGTGATTCCCTGCTGTCATCTACTGTTAATAATGGTCATTTCATGCCATTTTTATTTATAAGCAGTGTTGGGGGTAATACATTACAAAATAACACAAGTTACATAATCAGATTACTTTTTTCAAGTAACACATTACTTTTTGATATACAAGAAAATATCTGAGTTACTTTTTCAAATAAGTAACACCAGTTACTTTGTTTCCTATTTATTGACTGACAAGTCTCCTGTCCTCATGTTGAGAGAAATCAGGAGTAAATGCAGAGGCAAACCTGCAATAATTAAATATGTTAAATATTTAATGTATTTATTTAACAAATGTTTTTCCTGACCATTGTATTTTATTCTAAGTTAAAACATTTTATTAACAAATGTTTTTGCTTCAGCCTGACCATTATTGATCCAGTTAACACCTTAACATAATTAGTTACCAACCATACTAAAAAGTCTCCACCACGAGACAGAAATTCTCCACTCCATCTCCATGAACAAAAGTAAGAAAAGTATTGTACTGCACAACTGTAATTTAAAACTAAATCTTATGTTGTTGTTTTATTATTATTATGGTATTACTTTATTTTACGATCTCTTAACTAGTTGTTTATTAGCATATTATATATGCACATTACTAGAATATTAGCCATTTATTAGTACTAATTAAGCACATATTAACTTATTCTACATGACATTCTACATCCCTAATCCTATCTAATACCTAAACTTAACAACTACCTTACTAACTATTAATAAGCAGCAAATTAGGAATTTATTGAGGGAAAAGTCATAGTTAATAGTGAATAAGTGTTCCCTATTCTAAAGTGTTACCATTATTATTACCGGACATCTTTTTTTAAGATTTATTTTTGGCCTTTTTGCCTTTATTATGACAGGACAGATCATAGCTGACAGGAAGCGAAGTGGGACGGCGAGAAGGGGGCGGGATCGGGAAAGGTCCTCGAGCTGGGATTCGAACTCGGGATGCCCGTAGCGCAACGGCGCTGTGTGCCGGCGCACTGCCCACAAGGGGGGCACTAATTAAATCTTAAAACATATTAAAGATAAACTGGAAATGTTTATCATTACATTAGCATATCAGTCTAGTGCAGATGGACTAAAAGTGCTAAAACTCAAACTGTATTTTCATTGGGTTTTCAAAGTAAATTGATTTTGTAATTATTGTCATCACTACCACAAAATTATCTGGGCATTTAAAATTCCTTTTTTGTTTTTTCAAGTATCTAAATCGCTCTCTTGATTTTCGCCTACATAAGTAATATTTGAAAATCTGTAGGAAGTTTTAAAAGATTTTAAAAAATGTTGTCATCAACCAAAATCTCACCTTGACAAGTTGGTGTTTCTTCCCATGTTCCATTGCGGCAGAAAACCATACTTTTTCCACTGATTGAGAATGAGTTTCGACATACGTATGTTACACTTGATCCATCTACATAAAATTCTTCAGGTTCAGATGTTATGACTGCGTTTTCCACCTTTGTAGGAATGTCACAACGCGCATCCTCTGAAAAAAATTAAATGTATAGAAATTTGTGAACTCCAATAAGATTCCAATAGATTCTATTGTCCAGCCCACTGTATGCAGTCACTGCTCCACACAAACATGTAATAAGAGTTTGAGAGGCTCACCCTTACAAACTGGTTTCTCCCATGCACCATTGATGCATTTTATGAATCTTGGAGTTGATATGAATCCTGGATCACATTCAAATTCTGTTGTATCTCCATCATGAAAGGTGTGTTTGGTTTGCTTTAGTTTTCCATGGTGAACACTGGGAAGAGCACCACATTCTTCCTCCCCTATAAAGGCAGACACATTTCAGTACACTATTTTTCATTAAACACCTGAGACTGACAATATTAAAACTCACGGATGCAACGAGGTTCATCAGACCATGATCCTTTGCTGCATGTCACTGAATCCCACCATTTCCCACTGAATGGTTTATAACCCGTGTTGCAGGAGTAAAAGATTTTTTTCTTGTTGGATGGATGCTTGTATATGAACCCATTTTTCACAGAAGGATCAGGGCAAAGTTCTTGTGAGGAAAAGGTTTCAAAACTATTTTAAAAATTCTGACGTCATATGTTGTTGGGCTATGACTATGTAGATATATAATAATGTAAATTGGAAAAAGTTGTTTGATCTGTAACAGTTAACTGTAACATACCAGTGCATTCCTGTATGCCTGTCCAGTGAGCCTGGAAATTACAGGTGATTTGTACAGGCTGCTCTGGTTCAAATCCAGGAAGACATTTATATAGTATTCTTGAATTGGTTTGATATTTTGATTTCCAGCCCCCCACAATCTCTGCATTGGGGATGTTGGGTGCTGCACACATTTTTTCTGTAAAACAAACATGCATCATATCAATTTAGAATTCATCAATGCACACACATATAATAATTTGATTGGATATAAATAAATAAATAAATAAATAAAAATTGTTGCATCATGACATTTAATGGATTAGAGGCAAAATGACAGTAAACTGTGACATACCAGTGCATTTCTGAATGTCTGTCCATTGAGCCTGGGAATTACAAGTGATTTCTATAAGCTGCTCTGGTTCAAATCCATGATGACACTGATATTTTATTTTTGAATAGATTTGGTATTTTGATGTTCTTGTTTTGCCTTCCACAATCTCTGCATTTGGGATGTTGGGTGCTGCACACATTTCTGTAAAACAATCATCCGTCATACAAATAACTAATTCATATTGTATGAAGAATTATTGCATATATTGTGAGATTTAATAGCAGAACATACTTTCACACAGTGGTTTTGGTGTCCATCCGTCTTCTGTACATGTGGCCACTTCTGCCATTTTCTCATACCCAGCCTCGCAATTGTAATATTGTTTTGTTCCCAATTTCATATCTGCTCTGAAGTAATAGTAACCAGGGTAATCACATGCTGGTCACGTGGAACTTCACATCTAATCTCTGAAACAAGATTCACATGCTTTTAGTAACATGCAGTGAGTTCATCACCAAATCCAGAAGTGTTTCTCTATAATCTTACCTTGACAAACAGGCTCACTGTCATATTGGCATGTAAATGATTTCTGGTTTCTTTTGTACCAAAGAACCAGTATTTTTCAGAGCAGGTGATCTCCACACTTTCTCCAGCTCTAAAAATAGTTTTCCCTCTGGGATGATCTTTTTTATTCCAAATGTGGTTGACAGCTCACAGTTACTTCTGTACAGACATAATTATGCAGAACTAATTACAAGAAACCAAAAAATTACAAAATAAAGATTCAAATTTAGGCTATTTAATTTTTAAATTAAACCATTATTTTTATTTGAATTTTGGTTTAACAGCTTAATTTTATTAGTTTTTTGACACCACTGTTATTTTTTGCTTATTATGTAATAGCAGTTTTTAAATTACAATTTTATGGACAGGATTTTTATACTATTTGCCATATGAATTGTTTATTATGTAACAGTGGTGGATTACCATCACATTCTGGTTTAATAGTCCAGCCAAATTTAGCGCATCTGGGGATTTCCCTCTCTCTTCTTGAACCCTGGATTGCATTTGTATTTCAATATGGCATCTTTCTGGTATTCTGGCATTTGCTCAACAACTTGTCCATTTGGTATGTCAGGTGCTGTGCATGTTATACCTGTATGAAAAGTGAGAGAAACAAGAATAATTGAAGTGGTGCTTTAAATAAAACAGAAATCTGTGATCATTGGGTGAAGATACAGATAAACAAACAAAAAAAAAATAAAAAATGGAAATGAACCTTTGCACTTTGGAACAGAGTCACTCCATTTGCCTGTCTCTTTACAGTGAATCTCACTACTTCCAACTATCATTTTGTCTGAAGATGCACACTCAAAGTGAATAACATCGCCATAACTTCCCTCCTCTGTGTTGCCCGATGCAGTTACATCCCCATCTGTGTTAATGGCTGGACATTTCACCACTAAAGAAAGAAACTACAGAAATGAGTGAGATGACAGAAGTTTCATAATACACAAACTTACAAACATTGCAATAACACAGCCATTGCAACATAGATCTCTAACTGCAATTGCAATACTGCAGTGGGAAAAAAAAATAGAGAGATATATAAAGACTTTGATACTTAAAACTCAAGGTACATCTTCCATACTCAAGGTGTATATACACACTGATGTGTTCAACTGAAAGGTCTTTGAGTTTTGGCACATGCAGTGAATGAGTGTTTGAGTGCTTTCTTTTTTTTCCCCTTTTTGACATTTATAAAAAATATCAGACTAAACTGTTTTATGTTCTATTCATCAAAAATCCCAGAATGAGCAATAAGGTGTTAGATTTAGCATACAATTAAGCCTCAGGTGCTACAGTTAGGGTGACCACCCGTCTCGCTTTGCGTTGTACCGCACAGCATTTTCACCCCTTGTCCCGCAGGTCGCATATTGAGAAAATGTCCCGCATTTTCATCAGCCTGTTTGTTTTTTAATTATCATATTAAGAAAACGTCCATTCTTTTGCTTTTTTTAACAAACTTTTTGTTTTATCTTTTTGCCACGTAGTTTTCGCGCAAAAGATTTACGGACCTCATCAATTTAACCAATTTAAAAAAATCGAGGCAGCTTTCAGACGCCACTTTCTTCTTATTTTTATAGTTCGTTTGATGTGGTTTCTATGGCGTTATTTTAATGACAAATGTCTAGAGCGCATTATTGTAATGCAGGAGCGGGTAAAAATGTGCACACACAGGTGGATTCTCTTAACTTTCAATAAAAAAAAAAGACAAGCTTCCTCTCGCTTGCATGTGCATGCCCAGAAACATAAATCGGCGTATATGACAACGGATGTAAGCAGTATTTACATAGCATAACAGTAGAAAATGTATATCTCACACGTGTCCTGCAAAATCACATCTCTGTCCCGCAATAGATCTATTGTCAGGTGGTCACCCTACACTGTAAAAAATAAAAAAACACAATTTGTTGAGTCAGCTTAAATTAATTTGTTACCCTGCTGCCTTAAAATTTTAAGTTCAGTCAACTAAAATAAGTTTAGTCAACTTGAAATGTTAAGTTGTACTAAGTAACAACTTAGATATTTGTGTTTGCTAAACTTAGGTAACCCAGCTGCCTTAAAATTTTAAGCTGATTCAACTTAAATATCTAAGTTGTCACTTAGTATAATTTAACATTTCAAGTTGAATAAACTTTTTTTGAGTTGACTGAACTTAAAATTTTAAGGCAGCCAGGTTACAAATTATTTTAAGTTGACTCAACAAATTGTTTTTTACAGTGTAGGTACAGTAGCTTTGGACCAAAGGTTTAATTAAATTTTTATAAATTAAATAAAATTTTTAATTTGATCATGTTTTCATAGGTTGGATAGCAGAGCTAAAGGCTGAGCCTAAAAAATACATTCAGCAGAATCAAGAGAAGTTTCATAATATACAAGCTTACAAACATTGCGATAACACAGCAGTTGCGAAATAGATATGTAACTGCAATTGCAAAATTAAGCGTCATGTGCTACAGTAGCTTTGGATCAAGGGTTAGATAAACTTCATGAAAATTAAAGAAAATTATTAATTTGATCATGTTTTCATAGATTTGATAACATGGCTGAAGGCTGAACTTAAATAATACAGTCAGTTCTACAATAGTTGTTAAAATAGACAAAACATTATTTACTTGTGACAAGGTCCAACCGATGTCACTTGTTGGGTTTAAAGGATTTAAATTTATTTGGATTTAGCTTTTCACAATAGATGTCATTTCACAGCAGTTTTACAAAATGTATATTGTTATGTCTATAATGTCTTTGTGCTTTACCAAAAGCTATACTATAAGTATATTACTATAAGTTTCATGAATGGGTGATATGATGACATATAGTGATGACCTGATGCACAGGCCTGTTTGTTTGTGAGCAGATACTTCATGAAGCAACTGCACCACCAAGTGGCCCCTGTGAGAAGTTTGGATTCGTTTATAAAATATTGGATGACTGTACATTATTCCTCTTATTGCATGGCCATCTACATCTGGGTATTTATGTATTTATTTATTTATTTATTTATTGTTAGTTAAATATTCCTTTAAGCTTCCAATGTCATATAAAGTACCAAGTAGCCCAAATGATTTATGTGCATTATTCCAAGTCATTTGAAGTGAACACACTCAACACCATATAAGAAAGAGAAAAAAAGAAAAAAAAAACTGTACACAAACCACATTCGCCCTTTTGTCTCTCATCAAAGTTGTACACAAAGTATGTTTTGCCTTAATAAAATACAATGCTAAATACAACGTGACCAGTAATGTTGAACAAAAATCCACACCAAAGTCAGTCTAATTATTATTATTTTTTTTAATCAAAAAGTGTTGTTGAAATGTTCGCACAATTAAGAAATACAAAGAAATACAATTTCTGCAAGATAAAATAACATTTTATTTTTAAATTTGTAGCTGAAAGGAATTTAAAGTTGTGAGTATTGTCTCATTTTCAGAACCTGAATTAGTTATATGTTGATCTGTACAATTATCGATTTATTATTTATTTGGTTGTTTCTTTAGGTGATACATAAAATAAATGAAAATAAACTGGAGTGGTAATTAAGGTAACCCAATTTCGTTTTAAAAATGACTAATTTATTTTTATACTGTTTTACAAAAGGAGGTTTTGAGAGATTTTTGTTGATTGATTTTAGCTCACTTCTGCTACAAATTTGCTCCCATAATGTAATTAAGTATATTTACACGCACAATTGTTTACACACACCAAATTAAGACTACGGCATCCATTTTTCTGTGGTCAAGCCTTCGCCTGGAGACAGCCTTTCCCTTCTGTTGTCCTCCATAGCAGATGAAGAGCTGGTCTGAGTTCCTAAAGCTCTGCATACGGTCCACGCAGTGGCGTGCACTGACCTCTGGAGGGGCAGGGGTGAAACGGTGTTACAAGTGCATAGTCGTGGGCTGTGGGCGTGGGTGGGTGGTTTGTCCCCCTCGGTAAAAATTGTCGACATCAGTGTGCACACCACTGCATCCATGTATAAGCACAAGGCGCAAATGCAACAGGGGAGAGCAAGGGCGTGAGGGGAACCTTGGGCATGCGTTCAGGGTCGGGTTTCAGGATAATGTGAGTATAGGCCAGTCTGAATTCCAGGCACAATTTCTCGAACGGAAATGCCTGCAGGTATGCCTCTTAACGGAAGCCAGTGCAATCAATGAGCAGGTTCCACTTCAAAGCGGGGTCTGTCGCTGTTCACAGCTCCTGCATTAAACCTGGGTCAGAATTACCCTCGATCTACAGTGGGTACGGAAAGTATTCAGACCCCCTTAAATTTTTCACTCTTTGTTATATTGCAGCCATTTGCTAAAATCATTTAAGTTCATTTTTTTTTTCCTCATTAATGTACACACAGCACCCCATATTGACAGAAAAACAAATTTTTGACATTTTTGCAGATTTATTGAAAAAGAAAAACTGAAATATCACATGGTCCTAAGTATTCAGACCCTTTGCTGTGACACTCATATATTTAACTCAGGTGCTGTCCATTTCTTCTGATCATCCTTGAGATGGTTCTACACCTTCATTTGAGTCCAGCTGTGTTTGATTATACTGATTGGACTTGATTAGGAAAGCCACACACCTGTCTATATAAGACCTTACAGCTCACAGTGCATGTCAGAGCAAATGAGAATCATGAGGTCAAAGGAACTGCCTGAAGAGCTCAGAGACAGAATTGGGGCAAGGCACAGATCTGGCCAAGGTTACAAAAAAATTTCTGCTGCACTTAAGGTTCCTAAGAGCACAGTGGCCTCCATAATCCTTAAATGGAAGACGTTTGGGACGACCAGAACCCTTCCTAGAGCTGGCCGTCCGGCCAAACTGAGCTATCGGGGGAGAAGAGCCTTGGTGAGAGAGGTAAAGAAGAACCCAAAGATCACTGTGGCTGAGCTCCAGAGATGCAGTGGGGAGATGGGAGAAAGTTGTAGAAAGTCAACCATCACTGCAGCCCTCCACCAGTCGGGGCTTTATGGCAGAGTGGCCCGACGGAAGCCTCTCCTCATTGAAAGACACATGAAAGCCCGCATGGTGTTTGCTAAAAAACACCTGAAGGATGAGATGGTGAGAAATAAGATTCTCTGGTCTGATGAGACCAAGATAGAACTTTTTGGCCTTAATTCTAAGCGGTATGTGTGGAGAAAACCAGGCACTGCTCATCACCTGTCCAATACAGTCCCAACAGTGAAGCATGGTGGTGGCAGCATCATGCTGTGGGGGTGTTTTTCAGCTGCAGGGACAGGACGACTGGTTGCAATTGAGGGAAAGATGAATGCGGCCAAGTACAGGGATATCCTGGACGAAAACCTTCTCCAGAGTGCTCAGGACCTCAGACTGGGCCGAAGGTTTACCTTCCAACAAGATAATGACCCTAAGCACACAGCTAAAATAACGAAGGAGTGGCTTCACAACAGCTCTGTTCTTTAGTGACTGTTCTTGAATGACCCAGCCAGAGCCCTGACTTAAACCCAATTGAGCATCTCTGGAGAGACCTAAAAATGGCTGTCCACCAACGTTTACCATCCAACCTGACAGAACTGCAGAGGATCTGCAAGGAGGAATGGCGTGAAAAACTTGTTGCATCTTTCCCAAAAAGACTCATGGCTGTATTAAATCAAAAGGGTGCTTCTACTAAATACTGAGCAAAGGGTCTGAATACTTAGGACCATGTGATATTTCAGTTTTTCTTTTTTAATAAATCTGCAAAAATGTCAACAATTCTGTGTTTTTCTGTCAATATGGGGTGCTGTGTGTACATTAATGAGGAAAAAAATGAACTTAAATGATTTTAGCAAATGGCTGCAATATAACAAAGAGTGAAAAATTGAAGGGGGTCTGAATACTTTCCGTACCCACTGTGTATATGCTTGAATGCCTTGGCCTGATAGACCTGCAGAAAGGCCATGGCATGCAAGGTGCACGGTCAGCATGCGGCAACCTCAGGTGCCAATCATTTAGCCTTGAACATTCGGGAGACTGAGGAGGTCTCCACTCGAGCCCAATGATCATCTTCCCGCAATGAGACATGTCTCATCCACAAAAGCTCTATGTTTTCATATGTAATGTCCTCTCAAAGACATTCTGAGAAGCACAGACAAACACACACACATGAAGCACCCTCTAAAACTTAAGGTCACTTTAAAGTATTGGAAGTTCATATACTATGTATAACATTCTACATTCTAGTTAAATGAATTAACTTACCTTGACTTTGCACAAAGATAACAGAAAGCAGGAAACAGAAAAAACGAATTATTTGTACAGGAACTCTCATTTTCCGCTTACCTCATCAATACTTTTGTATTCTGATTTTGGTCTGTTTGTATGATGTGGAATCAAACAGTTAATCATTTACTAAAGGCAAAAGGTGGGCACTTTTAAATCAGACCACTGTGTGACAATGCACAAGGATATTCTGAGATTTATCTAATGTTCTCATTTGCCAGCTGAACACAGCAAATTACACAGATATTATCCCCTGTATCATGCAGTTCATTTTCATGGTTTCATTGTGAGTATTTCACAAGTGGGTCTAAATTTTGGGATGTGCATTGTAATATGCATAATATTTAAAATCAAGTCAATAAAATCAAATTGAAAAGAACAATGACATAGAAAATAATACATTGGCTTGACTTTGTGAACGACTTAATGAAAACCGCTAAAATACAAAGCTGATTTTTTTACAGAAACTCTAGTTTTGAATTCACTTAAGAAGTAACTTTTTGGTCTTTGTCTCTGAAACTCTTCCTTGCCTGCAGATCAACAAAAAGGCATTTCTTTTAACCCAAATCTCTCTGCGTACAAACAATTTTTTTTTCTGCAATTCACATTGGACAAACCAAAAGACAAGGTTGAGAGGTCAAACTACTTAAACAGGAAGCCAAAAAGTAAGTTACACAATAATGGTTTTTTTTTCATTGCTTTGCTCTACAGGTTAAATCTGCTGGATATTTTTTACTTTAAATTTAAAAAAGAAGAGTATATGATAAATTAATATATGATAAATCTGTCCACAGAGAGAACTAAAGAAAGAAACTACAGAAATTAGTGAGATGACAGAAGTTTCATAATATACAAGCTTACAAACGTTGCAGTAACACTTTTTGTTTTGTTTTGTTTTGTTTTTTTCTCGGGAAAAGCTGGACGTCATTTACTGGATATTACATTGTCGATTTTTGGTAAACGCTGATATGTTAAACTCAAAGGTCTTTAACTTTGTGTATAAATAGTTCTCATTTGTTTGCTGAGTTTTGACACATGCAATGAATAGGGTCAAAGTGTTTGAGTGTTTTCTTTTTTCCCCTTTTTGACATTTATACAAAATGTCAAAGTAAATATTTAACCTAAAAAATACAATCAACAGAATCAAGAAAAGTTTCATAATATACAAGCTTACAAACTTTGCGATAACACGGCCATTGCAAAATAGATATGTAACTGCAATTGCAAAATTAAGCATCATGTGCTACAGTAGCTTTGGAACAAGGGTTTAATAAACTTCATGAAAATAAAGAAAACGATTAATTTGATCATGTTTTCACAGATTTGATAACAGGGCTGAAGGCTGAACTTAATACAGTCAGTTCTACAATAGTTGTTAAAATAGACAAAACATTATTTACTTGTGACAACTTCAAGCTGTAGAAAAGGTCCAACTGATGTCACTTGTTGGGTTTAAAGGATTTAAATTTATTTGGATTTAGCTTTTCACAATAGATGTCATTTCAAAGAAGTTTTACAAAATGTATATTGTTATGTCTATAATGTTTTTGTGCTTTACCATTAAGTAAGTTTCATGAATGGGTGATATGATGATTATAGTGATAACGTGATGCACAGGCCTGTTTGTTTGTGAGCAGATACTTCATGAAGCGACTGCACCACCAAGTGGCCCCTGTGAGAAGTTTGGATTCGTTTATAAAATATTGGATGACTGTACATTATTCCTCTTATTGCATGGCCATCTACATCTGGGTATTTATTTATTTATTTATTGTTAGTTAAATATTCCTTTAAGCTTCCAATGTCATATAAAGTACCAAGTAGCCCAAATGATTTATGTGCATTATTCCAAGTCATTTGAAGTGAATGCACTCAACACCATATAAGAAAGAGAAAAAACTGTACTCAAACCACATTGGATCTTTTATCTCTCATCAAAGTTGTGCACAAAATATGTTTTGCCTTAATAAACTACAATTGTAAATACGTGAGCAATATGTTGAACAAAAATCCACACCAAAGTCAGTGTAATTATTATCATTTTTTTTTAATCAAAAAGTGTTGTTGAAATGTTCACACAATTAAGAAAGACAAAGAAATACAATTTCTGCAAGACAATATAACATTTTATTTTTAAATTTGTAGCTGAATGGAATTTATGTACAATTTTGTGTGTATGCATACTTAATTATATTATGAGAGCAAAATTTGTAGCAGAAGTGAGTTAAACCTGAGAAAAAGGTTTTCTCTTGAAACCTTCTTTTAGGGATGTCCTTTTTTGTAAAACGGTAAGTAAATTTGTCATTTTTAAAACTGAATTGGGTTACCTCAGTTACAACTCCAGTTTATTTTCATTGATTTTGTGTATCACCTAAAGAAACAACCAAATAAATAATAAATTAATAACTCTACAGATCAACATATGACTGAATTAGGTTCTGAAAATGAGACAATACTCACAACTTTTGTCAATCTGTAGATTCCCATTGGAGCACGACACGTCCACATGCGCTTTCATCTCACTTCCAGTATTCCATCCGGCTTTACAGTTAAGTCTGTACTTGTCACCATGCTTTATAAAAACCTTTTCTGTAGGAAGCTTTAGATTGTACTGCTCGACAATGTCATCAATTTCACAAGGTCCTATGACAGAGACAAACAAAACATTAAAAACAGTACAAAACAATTATGAATTAAAATGACAAAAATGACTCACTCAGACATTTCGGAGGAGTCTCCCATTTCCCATCCACACACTTATAAACTGGTCCTGTTGCTTGGTAAGCACATAGTAAGGCTGGCAAGTGTAAGATACTGCTGTGGTCACATTATCTTTTGTACTGACGGTGTTGAAGTCTCCATTTTCAAGATACGGAGGAGGAGAACAGATCTGACCTAAACAAATAACAGTACCACATTTACATTTAGATCCATTACCCTTACGAAAAAGAAGTTAATTCAAGTGTGCTATTAGTGTACTTCTTTTAAACTGAAAACAGGAAAGTATATGTTCAGTCTACCTTTTATGTACTTCTCAGAAATGTGTTTTATATCAGAAAATGACATTTAAGTATACTTAGGGAAAAGTCTAAATATACTATACTTATACTAAATACACTATACAAATATACTATCAGGGCTATACTTGTGCTCTGAGAATCCGTGTTGTCATTTTTATACATGAGAGATGCTAATACACATCTTCTGTACAGAAGTGAAGAAGAAACCAAAACTGATGCTTCAACACTGTAAAAAGTGCAAATACATATTTTCCATTTTACGAAACAGTCTCAAATAGTAAAAAATGCTATTTTCTTGAAACTATATAAAAACCCTTGTCAGACCAACAAAATTACCCCAAATGCTGTCCCAATTTGTCAAACACAGTTGTCTGAACAAAGAATTCCATACTGTTGAAATTTTAAGGCTTTGTAAGTTAATAAATAAATAAATAAATGTTCCAGTTACTGTTATAGGATTATTGTTTTGCTGTTTTCTGACTTCATTTAAACTTTTTTTGTTGTCGTTTTGTCATTATTGTTAGTTATTTGTTGTACTGTGATGTAAAGACCTCATCTTTTTAAGATTTGCTGTTCGCCACCGTTCTTGAGGGTTATGTATCTAGTTTTGAGGCCTAGATTCTTTAGTTTTGTAAAATGCTTTACAAAGACGGCACTGTCTACATATTAGACTAATTTATTTATAATGATTTGTATGTTCAGATATTCATATAACAAAATATATACAAATTAATACCTAAATAGGGACATAGTAGTATACTTGAAGTATGATTTAAAGTTACTTTAAGTATAAAAAAAGTGACGAAAAAGTGAGTATGTGTAAACTTGCAGTATAAAACTACTAAACTAGTCATTTACTGAGACTATACTTCAAAGTGCACTAAAATGCATAAAAAAGTATTTAATTAGTAAACTATCGGTATACCTATAAGTTCACTTTTAGTATACTTGCCGTACAAACTGAAAACTACTGTTTACTACTTAGTTACTATACTTTTATATACTAGAAAGTGGGCCAATTTAGTCCCAAGGAGTATTAAAATAGTACACTTAAAAGTATACTACTAGTACACTGATATTTGTATACTTACTACATAAAGTATACATAAAAATATACTTGAACTTTACTGAAGTATTCTTAATAAAATGAACTTGAAGTACACTTCTTTTTGTTAAGAAAAAATGCAACATTTTAGAGTCCTGCCCTAGTCAGAAATTGTATGTGAATGGCCTCTCAAGTTGCATTTATGACTGGGAAACTCAGAGACAACTGTGATACTCGGGTGGCAAATTTAAAACATGGTAGAGAGAAGCAACATAGCTGTAGTACTGTAAAGTTTTATCCATTTTCCCCACATCATCTGCATTGCTCTCTCTTGCCATTACAGTCATGTACATTTAAATACATACACTGTGTACAGAATTATTAGGCATGTTGTGGTTTGGAATTGGTAAAATGTGCTTGGTAAAAAAAATATGACCAGATTATCAACATGCTTAATAATTCTGCACACAGTGTATAGATAACTGTCACATATTGTATGCACTGAACAAACTGAAAAAATCATCAGCAAGATGAATCTCTAAACAGTTCATGTTAATATGGTTACCAATGAATGTAATTCTACATCTTATACAAAAAAAACCCTGCTGGATATTGACTAAATATCATCTATACCATTTGGATTTGATAAGATTTTCCCTGTGCTGCGTGAATGTTTCTGTGTCTCAGATCTTTCTGCGTTACCTTAAAACAGCGATTAAACTGACTGGAATATGAATACAAGATGTCCTGGCGACTCACTTGTGCAGTCATACGTTCCGTTCCATCTTCCGTTTTGACACATTAAAGCTCCGCTTGGAACTTTATTGTATGGTTTTTTGCATGTGTACTTCAGTGTCTCAAAGTTGCTGTACATAGCTTTCTCATCTAACAATGTCACAAGTCGCAAGTTCTTTGTTGGTTTGGGACACTGAACCGTTCCTAGAAGAACAATTCAATGCAAAATATATTACATTTAAAATTCAGATTTATAGAAACACGTAACACATAATAGTATCAACTGAAAGTTGGTGGAATATGTCAGTACCTCCACAATGTGGATATGGGTAATTCCACCTCCCATCTGGCTGGCATTCAACTGCACGTTGACCATAAAACCTCATATTGTCATCAGTGCATTGGAAAACTAAGATATGTCCAGGTTTATAAGGTGAAGCAATGCTCGGATGTCCAAATAAAATTTTTATATTTTTGAGGTCTTGCTCCTCACAGGTTCCATCTGTGTTTAAGAAGAACATTTATTTTGGAGTACTCAACAATAATCCTTTTTTTTTTTTTTTTTTTGTATGCTAATATAAAATTGAAATGATGTGCGCTTAGTTGCACAAGTATATTAGTTATTTAACTATGGCTTGGAACATAGATAATCCAGTCAGATGTACAGCATGTTGCATCTTACAAGTTACAAGGTCTATAAAGACTTAAGATGCAATCAAATCAAATCAAGCTGTACCATACCACTGCATTGCTGTATGCCTGTCCACTGGCCCTCGGAATCACAAGTGATTTGTACAGGCTGCTCTGGTTCATATCCAGGATGACATTTATATTCTATTCTTGATGAGATTTTGTACTCTTGCTTCTGACCTCCTACTATCTGTGCATTTGGGATTCTTGGTGGGCCACACTTAATTTCTAGAAAACAAACATTTGCATAATCATATAATTCATAATATGTGACTTGATGAGATTTTAATACTCCTGTGCAGAACATACCAGCACACAGTGGTTTGGGTGTCCATCCGTCTCGTGTACATGTGGCCTTTTCTGCTGTTTTGTTATATCCAGATTCACAACCGTAAGATCGTTTTGCTCCCAAATTATGATTTTCTTTAAAGTAAAACTTTGGGAGATACACATGCTGGTCAAGTGGAACTTCACATCTAATCTCTGAAACAAGATTCACATGCTTTTGATAACATCCAATGAATTCAGAAGCAAATCCTGAAGTGTTTCTCAACAATCTTACCCTGACAAGTAGGCTTGTAATCCCACTTGCCATTTTTTGTGCATGTAAATATTTCCTGTTTTTGAAAGATCTGGGAGCAGATAATTCCCACCGTTTCTCCAGCTTTGAAAGTTGTTTTTCCCCATGGAATGGTTCTTACTACTTCAGGTTCAGTTATGTTAAGCTGACAAGTTACTGTAAAGACATAATAATACCAAAATAATTTTAAATAAACGTCAAGTATGTCCAAAATTGTTGTAAAACTGTGATAAAACTTTGTGTATGTTCGGATTGTATTCATACTACACAAGCGTTTCCAGTATTAGTTATGCTGGGCTCTGAGCATTTGAAATAAATTCTGACCCTTACATAAATCAAGAAACTGTGGTATTAACCTATGCACTGGGGAACAGGCCCGCTCCAAACACCGTTCTCCGTACAATGAATGACACTACTTCCGTCTAGCTTTTTGTCAGAAGATACACACTCAAAGTGAATAACTTCACCGTAAGTTCCTTCCTTTGTGTTGCCCAATGCAATTACATCTTCATCTGTGTGAATCACAGGGCATCTCACCTCTGTGAAATAAATAAACTGATTTAGGTGGGGTTTCCTGATAAATCGCTCTCCATCAAATGGTATTTTAACAATAGTGCAATGCCTGTTTCCCAAACCAGCATGTAGACCAATCACTATTAAGTACAACACAAGCACTTTGTTAATGTTTTTTTTACTGATTTCTTTAGAGGTTTATATATAACTTATGTTCAGCTGTTAATTTTAATAGTTACTTTTTAAGTATTTTCAATTTTTCGAGTCACGGACATTGAGATTTACTTTAAATTTCACCAAGCTGATTACTCACTTAAAACTCCCACAGATCATGTTTTCAGGCCATTTCAAGTCTTGAAATTTTGAAGTAGCAAAGTGGTTATATCTAAGTGTGTGTGTTTTTACTTACTTTTTAAATTTAGTCTTCCCATTAACACTATTATATTGTTCATTCAGATTGATTTGTGAAAGCACACAAACACAAGAGGCGGGATATTTTTATTGATTATAACCAGTCATATCCAATTATATCGCAATGGAGGCATTGCCTCCTCTCATGTGACTTTCCTCCGTTCATTCTCAGTTTTCTCAAAAAACCCCCCACCAAACTCACCGCATGCTTTAGGGGGTCTGTTAAAACTCAATGGGCTCAGGGGAGGCGAGAGAGATGCGGACTCCTGCTGTAACTTTACCTGCTGTGGTCGCTGTTGGGCCATGTTTCTTTAGAAAAACAAGAGATGCATACACTTTTTAAAGTTGTATTTTGTAAAGGAGAAGTTCACTTCCAGAACAAAAATTTACAGATAATTTGCTCACCCCCTTGTCATCCAAGATGTTCATGTCTTTCTTTCTGTCGTAAAGAAATTATGTTGTTTGAGGAAAACCTTTCAGGATTTTTCTCCATATAATGGACTGCTATGGTGCCCCGAGTTTGAACTTCCAAAATGCAGTTTAAATGCGGCTTCAAATGATCCCAAATGCGGTTGTAAATGATCCCAGCGGAGGAAGGGTCTTATCTAGCGAAACGATTGGTTATTTTCATTAAAAAAAAATACAATTTAAATACGTTTTAATGTCAAACGCTCATCTTGTCTTGCTCTGCCTGAACTCTGTGTATTCTGGACAGTTAGGGTATGTCGAAAAACTCCAATGGTATTTTCTCCCTCAACTTTAAAAATCATTTCAAAATCATCCTACATCACTGCAGACGTTCTGACCCAGTCTTTGCAAAGTGAACATGTGAAGAAAATCAAGCACCCTTAACCTAAAAGGTAAAACAGCGATATAGGACGATTTTAAAGTTGAGGGCGAACATGAGATGGGAGTTTTTCGACATACCCTAACTGTCATGAACCGGAAAAAAACAGAGTTCAGGCAGAGCAAGACAAGATGAGCGTTTGACATTAAAAAGTATAGAAATTGTATTATTTTTATAAAAAATAACGTTTCGCTAGATAAGACCCTTCTGGATCAAACTGCATTTTGGAAGTTCAAACTCGGGGCACCATAGCAGTCCATTATATGGAGAAAAATCCTGAAATGTTTTCCTCAAAAAACATAATTTCTTTACAACTGAAGAAAGAAAGACATGAACATCTTGGATGACAAGGGGGTGAGTACATTATCTGTACATTTTTGTTCTGGAAGTGGACTTCTCCTTAATATTCACGTTGTTTTATTTTTGTACTATAAATTTTGAGGCGGCACTGCCTCCTCGGAGGAAGAGATAACATATATGCTACTCTGTTTTGGGAAACTTGGCAACCCCTGTGGTGCTGTAAGTGACATTGGCAGCTCTTTTGTCACCAATTCAGACACGCCCCCTATTTATACAGCCCCCACTGTTTTGGCGCAACCAAGGTAGGCTATATTTACCTGTCAAGTTAGATGTAGGAGCAAATCAAGCTTTCAAATGCTTTGGAGCTTTCGACTTCCTTCAGCATTGAAAAAGCTCTAGCAATGCTCAATGTCCATTGTTTGTGAATATTTCACATAGTCCAAATTCACCAAAGTTGATCTGTCCAATAAAATATGGAGTGCCAGCTGTGAATGCGCAAAATGATTGAAGCCTTCAGGTTGGCTAAACAACATTTTATGTTCTACATAGACTAGGCTGTCTCCAATTTCTCAGGACAGTTATGTCAGTGATATCTTTCTGACATTAGAATTGTTTTCTGCATTCTATGCTATATATATAAAACATCACTTACAGCACCTTTATGTATCAAATGCAAACAGATTTTCAAGAAATCATACCCTCACAAACAGGGACAGAATTATCCCACCCTTTGATTCTACACTGACGCCGACTGATTCTGCTTGTCATTTCGTACCTACAAACACAAAGTTTTTAAGCAGTGTGAACTTGAAGAAGACATATTTGAACTTTATGAATTAGCAAAGAGAACATAGGGAAGCAAATGAAATGCTTTACCCTGTCTTGCAAGTATACTCCACTGTTGCTCCATAAATATAATCTTTCCCCTCTATAAGTTTAAAATCACCGTTTGGTGTTTCTCCAGGGTGACCACATTTTTTTCTCTACAAAAAGCAAACGAGCGTAAAACGGGTGATGAGTGCAAATCTTCTCAAGTGCAAGTTTTAATTAAATTACAAAAAAATGATGTGGTCATATTGACAATTTTCTTACTTGAGCATCTTTGTGCAATGAACGTCAGCCATTGTCCTTTTTTACACTTTAACTTATAAAAGCCGATATAACCTGTCATGCATTTCAAGTTTACTGTGACACCATCAGAAACATTCGCAACTGGTTCTGTGTTTTCATACGTAATGTCCTCTCCGAGACATTCTGAGAAGCACAAACAAATGCACACACAAAGCAGTAGCCAACACTTTCTAAAACCACTTAAGGCCATTAAAAAGTGTTGGAAGTGCATGTAATATATATATAGCATTCTACATATGAAAATTCTAAAACTCACCTTGACCTTGCACAAAGGTAACAGAAAAAAGAAAACAGAAAAAAATGATGATTTCTACAGGAACTCTCATTTTCAGCTCACCTCACAAACTGACTTGAGATTTAGTTTGTATGATGGGGGAATCAATAAGTTAATAATTTCCCAAAGTCAAATGGAGGACGCTTTTATACCAGACCACTTTGTAGCCGCCCACGAGGATATTTCATTTAAAAGAAAATAAAGTTTTATCTGGTGTTTACGTCTGTCAGTTTGGCACACCAAAAGACTCGTAAAGAGAAGTCAAACTTCCTGATACACACTTTCATCTCACACAATAACAGGAAAGAACAAAGGACAAGTTCCAAAATATCTCCTGTCTTCTCTCTCTGTTTTCTTGTTTAATTTGGTAAAGGCACCAAAACGTATTGTAAGAAAAAAACTGATATTCACGTTTGAGCGGGTGATGCAACCAGATCAAAGTTTATTCAGTAGGAGATAAGCAGGAGGATCTAGGATATTTGTCAACACATGACACAGTACTGAGATGGAAGGGTTGCATCATTCACTGATGCATGAATATCAGGTTGTTTCTTCAATTATGGACACTTTTGGTCCCATTAACTTTCAAAAGTTGTTTTTTGGTCCCATTAACTTTCCCATTATAGTGCAGTCAGTTTTTGTTGGCTGATGTGGCAGTCATCTTATTTGTGAAGTACAGTAGTGATTTATGGAGAAAGAAACTAGTGCCTCTATTAATAGTGGCACCTAATTATTGCAACTTCCTTTTCCACAGATAACAGCTTTGAGTTTTCTCCTACAATGCCATATGAGTTCGGAGAACATCTGGCAAGAGATCAGAGACCATTCCTTCATACAGAATCTTTCCAGATCCTTCAGATTCCCATTTCTATGTTTGTGCTTTTTCTCTTCAGCTCACCCCAATCATTTTCTATAGGGTTCAGGCCATGGCAGAAGCTTCATGTCCCTTACCAAAAAGTAGTATACTTCAAAGTAGTATACACTCATCCAGGACCGACATAGTGGCCAGCCCGCAGAACTCCCGGGTGTACTCCACGAATGGGAGATCTTTGCAGGCTAAGGCAGAGAAGCGAGCGGCAACCTCCATAATTAAACTGGTCTGGTCTTCTGTCACGTATCATGCGAGGAAAGGGCGAACGAAGACGAAGGTCAAAGATAATGTCTTTATTATATTCCACAGATAATTCCAAAACAGGTAAATCCACAGGAGGAGGGTAGATAAACGCATACAATGACGAGACCGGACACCAACCACAGAACAGAATGCAACTTATAAAGACAGGTGATAATGATGAACTTAAGTAAGGCACAGGTGAAACAAGGTAAACTAATGATGATTAAACGAGGACAGGAAACAACCAAATATGGGCACAAGAGGGAGAAACCAACATAAACAGTACACAGGGGTGTGACAAACTTATAGGTATACTGATAGTTTACTAATTAAATACTCGTAGTAGCATTTTTAGTACACTTTGAAGTATAGTCTCAGTAAAACTAAACACACAAAACATCAAAAAAAAAAAAAAAAGAACAGGATGTCTGCTTGTAAACAAAAATATTTTGTTCTAGCTTCATGCATTCTTTTTTTAAACACTTGAATGTGGGTAAATTTCATAAAGAAAAAAAAAGAAAAAAAAAAAGACGATATAATAAAAACATAGGTGGAGTTGATCAACACCCCAAAGCTTGACAGTCATTATAACCTCTTTATTAGTCAACATTTTATTCCACAACAGTTTTGATGCTGTTTTATGTCTTATGATCCTGTTAGATTACATGTGGAAGCATCTGTTGTTTCAGTTTCTTCTTCACTTGTGTATTTTTGGAAATTTTGAACAGAAGATGTGTACTAGTGTCCCCTACAGTATAACAATGAAAACTTGGATTAGGAGCACAAATATAGCTCAAATATATTTAGACTTTTTTTCCTAAGTATAAGTCAAGTATACTTAAAGGAGAAGTCCACTTCCAGAAAAACAATTTACAAATAATTTGCTCACCCCCTTGTCATCCAAGATGTTCATGTCTTTCTTTCTTCAGTTGTAAAGAAATTGTGTTTTTTGAGGAAAACATTTCAGGATTTTTCTCCATATAATCGACTGATATGGTGCCCCGAGTTTGAACTTCCAAAATGTAGTTTAAATGCAGCTTCAAAGGGCTCTAAACGATCCCAGCCGAGGAAGAAGGGTCTTATCTAGCGAAACGATCGGTTATTTTTTATATATTATATATTTAAATACTTTTTAATCTCAAATGCTCGTCCTGTCTTGCTCTCCCTGAACTCTGTGTATTCTGGCTCAAGACAGTTAGGGTATGGCCAAAAACTCTTTTTTCTCCCTCAACTTCAAAAATCATTTCAAAATCATTCTACATCACTGCAGATGTACCAACCCAGTCTTTGCAAAGTGAACATGCAAAGAAGATCAAACACCCTTAACAAAACAGCGATATAGGATAATTTTGAAGATGAGCATTTGACATTAAAAAGTATATAAATTGTATTATTTTTATGAAAATAATCAAACATTTCGCTAGATAAGACCCTTCTTCCTCAGCTGGGATAGTTTACAACCGTATTTGGGATCATTTGAAGCTGCAGTTAAACTGAATTTTGGAAGTTCAAACTCGGGGCACCATATCAGTCCATTCTATGGAGAAAAATCCTGAAATGTTTTCCTCAAAAATCGTAATTTCTTTACGACTGAAGACAGAAAGACATGAACATTTTGGATGACAAGGGGGTGAGTACACCATCTGTAAACTGTTGTTCTGGAAGTGGACTTCTTCTTTAAATGTCATTGTAAGTATATTTCTGAGAAGTACATAAAGCCTATTTCTGAGAAGTACATAAAATGTAGAAAATAAAAGTTTACCTTCCTATTTTTAGTTTAAAAGAAGCATACTAATAGCACACTTGAAAAAAAATCTTTTTCGTAAGGGTTTTGATGTTTGTTTTGGATTATTGTCCTGATGGAAGATCCAACCACAGCCCATTATAAGATTTCTAACAGAGGCAGTCAGGTTCAGATTTGATAGAATTCATGATGAAGGACCTCTGGCAGACAGAAAAATAGACCCAAAACATTAAAGATCCAGCAGTATATTTAACCATGGGCATGGGGTACTTTTTATCCCTGTTTGCACCAAACCCATATGTTGGGTTTGCTGCCAAAAAGCTCTTTTTAGTTTAGTTTCATCTGACCATAGAAGCCATTTCTTTTTGAAGTTCCACTCATGTCTGATAACAGAATATGCTGCAGTTTGTTTTCGAAAGAGCGAGAAGGATTTTTCTTGAAACCATCCCGAACATCATGTGGTGATGCAGGGGCTGTTTGATATTTTTGTTTTAAGCTTTCTGACCCCAAGACTCAACTAATCTCTGTAGTTCTCCAGCTGTGATCCTTGAAGAGTCTTTGGCCACTTAAACTCTCCCCCTCACCATGCAACAAGATGGTATAAACACACGTCCTCTTCCAAGCAGATTTGTAACATCTTTAGTTGATTGGATCTTCTTATTGCTCTGATGGTGGAAATGGGAATTTTCAATGCTTTAGCTCTTTTCTCACGGCCACATTCTGTTGTGTGAAGCTCAACAATCTTGTTCTATACATCAGAACTATATTCTTTGGTTTTACTCATTGTTATGGTTGATTAAGGGAATTTGGCCTTTGTGTTCCTCATAACTACAATCCTGTGGAACAGAAAATCATGACTGCACAATTTCATGCTCCTAGTCTCCCTGGTGTGCTAAAAAATGTAAATATGAATGGGAATATACTTCAAAGATATTTTCCTCATAATAATTTCTAGGGGTGCCAATAATTACGGCCATGCATTGGAGAAAAAACATTTATTTTAGAATGTGAGTTTCCCCCCAATTGTTTTTCTTCAATGAAAAGTTTAAATTGTGTGATTTGTTTGAATAAAAGATCAAAAGAATAAACCGTGCAGATTTATTTTCACAGCCGCCTTTGCTCATATTTACCAAGGGTGCTAATATTAGTGGAGGGCACTGCATGTATAGTTTCTTTCTCCATTTTAATATATTTTAAAGTGTAATTTATTCCTCTGATGGAAAAAGCAAAATTTACAGCAGCAGTGAAAACAGTTCTTAGCTGCCTAATATTTTTGAGAAAACTGTGATCCTTTTTTAGGATTGTTTGATGAATCAAAGGTTCAAAATAACATTAATTAATTTACTGTTAAAAGCATTTGCTGTTTATATTATTATCATCTATGTTGCACTTATAAAGGACCCCACATATGCTTATTTGTTGCAGAAACACTATGCGAAATGCTATTTCTGCTGTTGTAGCACTTTATATCTGCCACTAGAAGGCAGAAATGATCTTTGGAATGGGTTTCTCAGGAACTCTCCAGATGCCACAAGAACATACAGTATATGTGCCACAAAAAGTAGCATGTCATGAAGTGTTTCACAGCTTTTACAGATTATATTGTGAATGTATCTGTCATCTTGTGTGGATGTGCAAATTATCTGTGATATATGGGAGAAAAAAACTCTTTTAGGCACAAACTAATTGAAAATGAAAGATTTTTTTGTCAGACTGAAAGACAATTGAAGATCTAATCAGCTCTAAAAGGATAAAATGTAGTTCTGTCGTACTTTTTTAAAACTATTTTAAAGTCAAAAACAAGATTACAGTTATGAATTTACATTTGTCCCAACAAACAGAAACCCAAGTAAATCACAGTAAGGCCAAATGCTAAACACATGCCAAGATTAATGGCTCCATCAAAGTCCAGACAGCTGTGGACGTGGGAGGTATTTGCGCACGGTTTGGGCTACAGTGATCCTCGGAGTCAGACCCGGTCTAAAGGTTTCCTTTGGCTGGAGGCAAAGTGAAAACTCCTGCTTCACTCTCTGCCATAAAGGTAACAGAGAATAATGGGTGGGTGGTTGACAGATGACCTACATTAGACGCCGCCACGATGGCAGGGAGGAGGAGGTGGAGAGAGAAAATGAAAGCCAGAAAGTATTCATGAGCCACGCTAAAGGACTTTAACAAACCTTTTTCGTACACAGCTGCATTCATCAGCCATTAATGAACAGCAGAGAGGGGCAGGAATGCAAATTCGGAGAGTGCGATGCATCCTCCGTTCATTTAGATAAATGAAAAACAGCGCTGACGCGGGCCTCGAGGCCATCTCTTAGTCACCCTCGCAGTCAAGTGCTCTCCAGCGCTGTTGACATGGAAGCTTGTCATTAAAGTGATATCAGAGCCCACTATGGGTCAGTGGTCTCTCTGTGCTGAGAGGAACCTCTCTACCATCTGATTCTGCACAACAGATAAGCCCATAGCAGTTATTTTAAAATTGTATTATGGTTACTTTTTAGGCTTCTAATAGAATGTTTTGTGTCTTTTAGAAAGAAGTGAGAAAAATATCAGTTGTTTGGGGCTGCCAACTATGCTCCACTATAAAAGGAACACAAAATAGCTCAAATTTCCATGGCATTTATGAAACTGTTGTCAGTAATCTTTGGATAATTTAGTAATGTTGTCTTGAGATATTCTGGGAAGTCAGGGATGGTCACTGCATTTATTTATTTATTTATTTATTAATAAAATGAAACACTGCATTTTATTTATTCCCTAACCCTAACCCCTAACTGTACCTTTAACATTAGTACTCATTACCTCTAAAATCAGATAATGAATATTAAATTTACATTTAAGTTAATTTAAAATTAGCACTAAAAACTTTAAAATAAAACAAAATAAAATACAGTTAATATAGATAGATATTTTATTCAGTAAAAATGAAAACATTATAACCACTATACAGTACCTGCGAGACACATGATATGACTGATATGAACAAAATTTTATGAAAACAATTCAACCAAGAAACCAAGACTTCAGTAAACTATTATAAAACACTTATTATTACACACACACAAATTGCTTCTAAAGATTCCTGTATAAAATTATTAGTTCTTTGTAAGTTGTTGAATAATTATGACATACCTGTATTAAAGAAAAAAAAAAAAAAACTTAAACAAAACAAAACATAAACAAAATATATGTCGACGTGATCACTTTTAATATGCCACTAAACTGTTATAGATGTGATTTCTGCTTAATCCTATTTGAAATTATATCAACCCAATCTCACTGCAATTTGTATATATATATATATATATATATATATATTGCAAGGTCACATTCATCATTCACAACATCACAACATCAACATGAATTCATATGATTTTTGCTAAATCATATGTATTGTACGAGTTCTCCAATTTGTATAAACTCATACGAATGACCTCCCTCTAAACCTACCAGTTACTGGGGTCTAGACAAATCGTACAAAATCATACGAGTGAGGTCATACGAATTTGTACGAATTAGCCACCTCATATGTTTTACAAGGTCACAACATCATTCCTACGAATTTGTTTGATTTTTGCTAAATCATACATATTGCACATATTGCACAATTTGTATAAACTCGTACAAATGACCTCCCCCTAAACCTACTTGTTACTGGGGTCTAGAAAAATCGTACAAAATCGTATGAATGAGCTCATATGAATTCGTATGAATTAGCCACCTTGTATATTTTATAAGGTCACAACAGCATTTCTATGAATTCATATGATATTTGCTAAATCATATGTATTTTATGAGATACCCAATTTGTATAAACTCGTATGAATGACCTCCCCCTAAAACTACCTGTTTCTGGGGTCTAGACAAATCGTACAAAATCATACGAGTGAGGTCATACGTATTCGTACAAACTACCTTGTATATTTTACAAAGTCACGACATCATTCCTACGGATTCATGTTGTTTTTGCTAAATCATATGTATTTTATGAGTTCCCCAATTTGTGTAAATTTGTACCAATGGCCTCCCCCTAAACCTACCTGTTACTGGGGTCTAGACAAGTCGTACAAAAACGTACGAGTGAGGTCATACAAATTCGTACAAATTAGCCACCTTGTATATTTTACAAGGTCACAACATCATTCCTACGAGTTTGTATGATTTTTGCTGAATCATACATATTTTACAAATTCCCCAATTTGTATAAATTTGTACCAATGGCCTCTCCCTAAACCTACCCATTACTGGGGTCTAGACAAATCGTATAAAATCATATGAATGAGGTCGTACTAATTCGTACGAATTAGCCACCTCGTAAAATATGTACACATTGGTTGTGAGATGGCATTGAGTTATCCTAACAGGCGCAGTTTTTTGTGCAAGTTTCATTAATTCATTGTATTCTGAAGCACAATATAAAAAAACAAAAGGAGATATTTGAAAAAAGAACTCTGATCAAAATTAGAGAACACTTACAGTTACCTCCAAGTTACTGGTGGTAATCTGGCACCTGGTGCTAATTTCCTTAATTATATGACAAAGCATTCCTCCAATTTTCACTGAGATTGCAAGATGGTGGGCCGCTCTAAGGTGACTGAAACCCTGCGACAGCAGGTTGTCCAGATGAAGGCCAAAGGAATGATGCTTTCAGCCATTGCAAGAGAAGTTGGGTATTCCAAATCTGTGATTTCTAAAATATTGCAGCTTTGCAATGACACTAATTCATTTAAGTCCCCCCAAAAGGCTGCTCGTCCATGTAAAACAAATGCACAAGAAGATTTGCAGAGACTCTCAATGAGGAATCGGTTCAACATTGCAGCTGGAAGTGCTTGCCACTTCTGTGTTAAACAGGGTCTCGGCATGTTTAAAAAAAGTTGGACTGAAGTGCACTCTGAGGTGACCAAACCAAAGAATTAAAAGGCTAAACTCACCTTTGCTGTGGAGCATGTTGTGCGGAAAGAGGAGAACTGGCCCAAAGTTCACTTTAGTTTATTTGGGTCTGATGGGATACTGCAAAATGAGAAAAGCAGTTCCTTGAAGCTGAAAACACTGAAACAATAAAATGGCTTAGCCAAAGTCATAATCTAAACTGACTGAAAATGCCTGGAACATTCTTGGTGACAACGTTATGGCTAAGAAGCCCACTAAAGTTAACGAATTGTGGAAGGAGAGTGGACCAAGATCACACCAGTGCAGTTTGAGAAACTAGTGATGTCCTGTGGCCGCAGATGTGCTGAAGTCATTGAAAGCAAGGGCCTCTACCTCTACCTTACAGCTGCAATCCTCCAAAATTTTAGTTGTAGAAGGTATACTTTTTCAACCTTTTTAAAATTTCTAACAGTTCTGTTTCATTTTTCTCTCTAATTATTTGCCTAAACTATGATGGTGTTAATATTCTTCATCATATGATAAAGTCATATGAATCATGCAATGTTAACCTCACAGTTCTAACAAGGCTTTTTGCAACCACGGCTAGAAATCATTGATTCTCCGTGTCTCTTCCTCACCAAGAGCAATTAGTTCCAGATCGTTTTCTGATTGCCCGCCGTTTGATTTATCGAAGTGTCATCCGCATGTTGGCTAACTGTCTTACAGCACCCCTCCCCGCCAATAGACCCTGATTGGGCCTGGTGCTAACTACCCACTACCTATCCAATCACAATCACCATGGAAACAGCAGGTGCATGAGAAAAGCTGCTCGTAACCTGGCTGTTTTGCAGAAATGTATCCTGATAGCTTTCTGTTATTGTTCTTTTTTTTCAACCTAATCATATAACAAAGCAATTAAAAAAAAAAGAAAATCAGGAATTATGTGAATTATTACACATGTCAGTGTCTTTCCATGCCCTGTAAATTGGGATTCAAGGTGAATAAACTGAAGGAATTAAATATTCATATCCTGATTAGCTATTCCCCTCATTCAGAATGAGGACATGCATTAAATATGCAACAAATGTCTTGGAAATAGAGTTGAATCAAAATGAAAGATTGCTTCAAACTTGCAAGTGTGGCTTCTTTCAAATTCACATTTGATTGCTGATGCATAAGGTAATAATAAAATGAGTTCTCCTTTTTACCCCCCCTCACAGTCTCTTATATGCTTTTGCTGTCTGTGCTATTAAACCCAATTATTAGGTCACATTAAAATGAAATTTTATTCAGTTGGGCATATTAAAAACTCCTCGGTCAAACCACTGAGTTTGATGTGATCAAATTGTTCTCATGGATGTGGAACAAAAAATTACGACACAGCAGCTGTGTTTAGAGGATCTCATTTCCCTCTGCCTTGCGTCCAATGCTTCAACACAACCGAAAGAGTTGCTCTAACCAACCATTTAAACAGCAGTTCAATCTGAATTCAATCTGTCCCATTCAGTCCATTTGCATTCTATCTTTTTTTCCTTCACTTCCCATCGTTGAAAGAGAAATATTGTGAAAATGACCCAGTTTGATGAGTGTGTGGGCATCTAAACCATTTCCTGCAAATGTTGCAGTGATATTCAGGAGTATAAGATCAGCAGCACCTATGAGCATAACAATACCCTTCTATCTTGCTGTGACAATGTCATTTATGCACATTTTTTATGCTAAAACTACTACCACCATAGCACCAACCTCATTTGTACAGATCTCATAGAGGGCCATCTGACATGCCGCAGACCTGGAGTTCAAAAAAGATACTTTCCATCCTCTCGTTGCATCCTGCTGTGTTGAATTGGCCTCTGTTTATGGTTTTAGTCTTTGATTCTAGGTACAGGAAAAATGACTGCAACTAAACACGACTGAACTTTACACCAGTAACGGGAAAATCAGAGAGTGTGAAAAAATGCTAGAAACAATGCACAGAGATATGTTGGTACTTAGAGGACTTCTGAGTGAAACCTTGCTGTTTATGACAAGTACAATAAGAAACGGTCCAAAAATGACTGCCAAGACAACTTGATCTCATAAAAAAAAAAAAAAACTATTTCCAGAGGTAGCGATTTTGTATGGAAACATGCATTTTTTTTTTTTAAAGGTAACCCCTGGGTATGATTGTGTGGCTTAATAACGTAAATGATGTCTCTGAAAACTGAACTGAAATATTTAGTAGAAAACCCATTAAAGATTTACATTATTTAAAATATCAACATTGTTTTATACACATTTTGGACTATGGAGGACACCATTACTTCAGAGATGTGAAATGGTTGCAACTCAGTGAGCTGCGGACACTACATATTACTATTTTTACTGCAACACAACTCGGAAAATAAAATACTGATATGATGACCACAGCTACTGAGAGAGCTTACAAGTGGCAATGAATATAAACGTATGCTTAAAGGGTTATTCCACCCCGAAATGAAAATTTTGTCATTAATCACTTACCCCCATGTCGTTCCAAACCCGTAAAAGCTTCGCTCGTCTTTGGAACACAATTTAAGATATTTTGAATGAAAAGCGGGAGGTTTGTGACTGTCCCATTGACTGCCAAGTAAATACCACTATCAAGGACAAGAAAGGTATGAAAGACGTCGTCAAAATAGTCCAGCAATCGGTGGTTCAGCCATAATTTTACGAAGCTACGAGAATAACTTTTAGTATGGAAAGAAAACAAAAATAACGACTTTATTCAACAATTCATCTCCTCCGCGTCACCGTTGCGCCATTTTGAAGAGTATCCGCTGGGTGCGAACAGCATATGCTGTTCTGTGTCAACTGTATTACGCGGATATGCTGTTTTCGTTTGAATCAAAGTGTAAATAAACATAGAAAACGTATCTGTGTGGTGTGGCTGACACAGAACAGTGCATACGCTCCAAAATAGCGCTACGGTGATGTGGAGGAGACGAATTGTTGAATAAAGTTGTTATTTTTGTTTTCTTTGCATACAAAAAGTTTTTTTGTAGCTTCTTAAAATTATAGTTGAACCACTGATGGCAGATGGACTATTTTGATGACGTCTTTCAAACTTTTCATACTTCGACAGTTGTATTTACTCGGCAGTCAATGGGACAGTCATAAACCATAAACGGTTTTCATCCAAAATATCATCCAATGCTTTTATGGGTTTGGAATGGCATGAGGGTAAGTGATTGATGACAAAATTTTCATTATGGGGTAGAGTAACCCTTTAAACCAATGCCATACCATCGATTTTCCCCACAAGGAGTCTAAATGCCTCTGATATTGAGTGAAATCCACGCTGAGAAACTCCTTCAGTGGCCGCCGCGTCATGACAAGGGTCGGCATGTTTACATCCTGCCAGGATGGCATCTAGCGTTTCTTGTCTCTGTCGTTTGTAAGCGCTTTCAGTAGCTGTAGTCTATTAAAACCTCAAAGGCATCAGGGCTGAAGTAGAGAGAACAAAGGTGCGGGTCTTTAGGAAGTTTTATTTGTCTACCAACATCTTTCCATTCTTGTCTCCTCTTGTTATCGCTACAAAATGCACTGAAGACGTACATTGCTTCTCTTGTTTCCCTTTGAGGGAAAATTACAATCAAAAGCTGCACAATGTGGCATTGTATCGGTATTTTCTGAGTTGTGTTGGGGTAAAAATAGCAACAGGTAGTGCCAGTAGCAACCCCCCACCACCGCCCCCATAGTCCAATATGTATAAAACGTACGTAAATGTATAAAATATGTAGTCTTAGAACATTATTTGAAACATATTTCCTTGAGTCTTTCCAGATTTTTTTTTTTTGAGTCTAAAAACTAATTATCCTCACATTGCACATTTTTTGTAGAATTTTGTTGATGTGATTAACAGAGTGTGTGCAGGTTTGGCTGTCATTAAAATTTAGGTTGTTTAGAGTATTAATGCCCAGCCATTGGTTTTATATTTGACTTGATAGGGGAGTCCATGAGCTGCAGCAACATAAACACGCGCAGTGGGAGTTTCTACCATTTGACATATGTAGCTCCCGATACACGCGCACACAGCTCCTCTTATAAGGGATTACTGTCAGAGCAGATGACAGCTGTGTGTCTGCTTACAGCATGTTACAGAGCATAAGTGAGATAACTGCTCTTTGAACGTGATGCTGGCCTGCTGAGCAGTTCATCGGGCTTCCCGTCCCTGGAGCTTTATGGACTGTAGCATGACAAAAACTTCATCTTGAGATGTACCTACTCCAAGGTGTCAGCGACTGCTTCACATTTTTGTTTATCACTGTCTTTAAAGAGACTCTTCTTCTGGATCTGTGTTAGAATGTCTGGCCACATTTCAGTGAACCTCTCTGAAACTGTCTAGGACAAGTAATACTGGAATGATATTATATGAATTGAGCACACATAAAACTATATTGCTGCTCTGAGTTGGGGGTGTGCACTGAAATTACCAAGGTAAACTGGTATTAGAAATATACACTTTTTGATGAAGAATAGGCATAAAGCTAGCTGGAATGTATTTCCCATCATGCTCTGGCTGTACACGAAGGATAAAATACACAAACAAAACATCATTTACACAGCTAATGTTTCTCCTTTGAGCTTTGTTGAAAAATAAAAAGAGAGAAACAAACATAAATTTTCCCCAAACAATCTTTTTTTTTTTCCCCCAATCAGAATCACTTAAACACACATGATATTACAATTATGATTTCCCAGAAGGACTTGAAGGCAGATTTATTCAACACCAACAGAGACTTGAGGCAAAAAATGCCACTAAACTGGACCAAAATGCACAGTTAATTAAAATATATTATGTATGTTGCTAACAAAGTGAAAATTAAAAGTGTCGATTACGATATTAAATTAAGATCTGCTCATATAACACCCTATTACTTTTCACGCGTTACAGGATTGCGCATTAGAACCAATCACACACGATTATGTTGAGCTTAGGAATGCAATGGCCAATCAGAGGCGTTCAAATGAGTCATCACTGAGACGCCGGCTTTGTTGAATTCTGTGTCCTGAACTCCTGAAACATTGGTGTCTCATTTTAGAGCAGTCAATGCAATTTAAAAGAAGTCAATTAAATCTGTAAGTGTGGGTGGGTGTGTGAAAAAATTCAGATGTAACCCCCTTTGTAATCACTGCCATTTTTCAAAAGTAACTGTAATTTAATTACATATTTTTTCTCAGTGACTGTAACTAATTACAATTACATTTATTTTGTAATTAGATTACGTAATTACGTTACATGTAACTAGTTACTCCCCAACACTGTATATATATATATATATATATATAGTGTTGGGGGTAGCGCATTACAAGTAACGCAAGTTACGTAATAATATTACTTTTTTCAAGTAACTAGTAAAGTAACGCACTTTTGAATTTCTAAGACAATATCTGAGTTACTTTTTCAAATAAGTAACTCATTTAAAGATTGACAAGTCTTCTGTCGGGAAACTGGGAATAAACATGATTTTACTGTATTGTAGACTAAATGTGAACATGCATTAATTCATCTCACTCACAAAAAAAAAAAAAAAAAAAACAGATTCAGTATTTCTCAAAATGAATAAAAACAGTGAAATGCAAACTCAGAATATGACACAACCCTGCAATAATTAAATATTTGAAATAAAACAAATATCCTTTATGTATTTAATTTTATTAACTAGTGTCTTTGCTACTGACCTTCGATGATGCAATTCAACCATACTAATAAGCAAAAATTACTTTAGATTAACATTTGTGCTTTCTTTTATAGCTGAAGAGTGATCTCCTGCATAAATGTACTTTTCTTTCAGTCTAAGGTGAATTCATTTCACTTTTGGTGTAAAAGGGCTTTTACATTAGAATTGTTTTATATTAAAGACAAAGAAGCAAGCCCTGCCCAGAATTAAAAAATAACGCAAAAGTAACGTAACACATTTTTTTCCATAAAACATAATTAGTTACTTTTTCAGGGAGTAACGCAAAATTGTAATGCATTACTTTTAAAAGTAACTTTCCCCAACACTGCATATATATATGAAGAGTTCAGATGCAAAACCAGCTAAATCCATCTGACGTCTTTCTTTAAAAAATGCATTTTTTTATCAGGCTCAGGTGTATAGGTTTTTATGTAAGTACCGGTACTTCTGATTGGGCTGAGGCTGGTATTTTAGCGAGTTTGAAGTAAAAGTATTTGATGGACGTATAATATGTGTCAAGAGCATTCACTCAGTATCATTATCTCATTTTTGACCAAGATGGCTTTTAGCTGGTTTTGCATCTGAACTCTTCATATATATATATATATATATGAAAGAAATTATGTCTTGAAAAGGGAATTGTGACCAATAAGGTGGCATTTATTCACTGAAAATGTTTTGGTATTACAGTAATGGTATTTTGAAAGGCAAGGGTGTTTAACTGTTACAATGAAAGTAAAGATATATCTAAAAATTGTATTTCGCTATATGTATATTTTATTGAATGTGCCATGTTCCAAGTCACTGTAAAATAGCTGATTTTCATACAACTGTGAGCACATCTGCTGATGTCTCTATTTACATTGCTTAGCAACCAAAAGCAGCCTAGAGTCACACCAAACAATTTGGCAGAAAAATTGTTTATTGCCATTATTAGTATTTTTAATGGCTTATTGAACATTGGTGTCTTTCATCATGCTGCCATTGCTTCCGTTTAATGAAAGCCATAAGGCACTTGAACCCGTATGTTACATTGATTTTTACCATGATTAAGGGGCTTTTTAACAACCCTAAACTGTGGTAAAATTCATTGTAATGCACATCCTCGAGTGGCTTATTGCTTATTAAAACCATCGATCAAAGTTCATCTGTGTGGAGTGCATTTCTAATGACGTGTTCGCTGGCATAAATACATCAGCCTACATGCAGCACGTTTTTCACACGGATGACCTCCAGAAGCACTCGGCACACTAAAATCCAATGTACCGGCAGTTCTTAAACTATGAAAGAAACCTTAAATCACACTCTGACCTGGCCCACAGCCCAGCGATCAAAAGCCCACCAGGCTGACGCGTGAGGTGAATGACAATGCGAGAGGTAACATCCCTAGCAAACGAAACTATCGATGATAAGTGCAAGTCCATTTGAAAATGACTGTATCCGCTTCCATTATCGCCAGTGCAATTTAGAAAGTGATGGCATCAGATGAAAAGACCCAGCAGAGCCAGAGCTAAAGCACCGGCACAGATGCCGGGCTGCTCCTCTATCTCCAGCAGAATGGAGATTCATGAGGTCAGGATCTTTTATATATTCAGCATATTGATGCGTTTTTATTTACAGTGGAGTCCAAAAAGTCAAGTCAAAATGCTGCTGCTTTGCATTCTTTTTGAATTTAATATGAATGATTTAATGCAAATTATATTGTTGAATTGAAAATCTGAAATTTGTTTTGTTACTTTTTTAATTAGTTACAGGAGCACCATCATGATTTCAGAATCATCCAAAGAGTTCTTGTGCTTCATTGAAAGCTAAAACTGAGTATTTTTTCACACAAAATGACTATTGTAACAATTGTGAGTTGTCTTTTGCATATTTAGAAACATACAATATGTATATAACATTTAAGTTTTACACAATGTTTCTGAAGCAAAAAAAAAAAAAAAAAGTAGGAAAGTTCACCCAAAAATGAAAAAATTGCTAAAAATGTCCTCACCCTCAGGCCATCCATGATGTATATACGTTTGATTCTTCATCAAAACAGATTTGGAGAAATTTAGCATTACATCACTTGCTCACCAATGGATCCTCTGCAGTGAATGGGTGCCGTCAGAATAAGAGTACAAACAGCTGATAAAAACATCACAATAATTGACATGTAATACAAATGACTCCAGTCCACCATTTAATATCTTGTGAAGCAAAGAGCTTTGTGTTTGTAAGAAACAAATCCATCATTAAGACATTTTAACTTTGCACCATCACTTCTGGCCAAAATACCATAAGTCCATAATCCATAATAATGCTTCCTCCAATAAAAAAATCCCCATCCCCTGTTGTCCTTTCCCTGTAAAAAGTCAACTGGTATATTTGCTTACAGCTGCTTTGGACGAGATGTCTTTTTCACTGGAAGAAGACGGTAATTGATAGACTGAAGTTGTGTGAATTACTTGTGGATTACTGTGTTGTTTTTATTAGCTGGACTCTCATTCTAACGGCACCCATTCACCGCAGAGGATCCGTTGGTGAGTGGGTGATGCAATGTAAAATTTCTCCGAATTTGTTCTTATGAAGAAAAAAAATTATTTACATCTAGGATGACCTGAGGGTGAATACATTTTTAGCACATTTTATTTTTGGGTGAACCTTAACAATTACTTCTAAAAAATATGATTCATCTAAAACATCTTGATCTGCAATTATAAAAACCGGGGGGGGGGTGAAGACATTTAAGCTTTTAAGCTTTTATTCAGTACACGTCTTAAGTTCACCATCTCAACATAATTATATGTTACATCTAATTTCTGTGTTGTTATGGATTTCTATATTAAGCCTGTGCTGTTAAACTGTTAGTTCTAGGCCATTCTTTGTATTTTAGCTAAAAATGAATCATAGGGCCACACATAGCAACTGATGAGCTCAATAGTATGCGATCAGTGGACCACAGCGGTCTGCTGCCTAGTAAAGATCCAAACCAGTTGGAGTATAATCTCTCTGCCACCACCTGCAACTACTTCAGAATTGGCCTGTCCATCAAAGAATGAAGTCTAAAACTTGTGAAAACGTATCTGTAGTGCACTTCCCACGTATGTCAAGTACCTTGAGAGCAACCTATCTGAAAGTGACAGCATTGATGAAGAGCTACAATAAAACTCTAAGCAAACTTCAGTGGCATTTTATTAGGCCAGGAAAAATGATTTCCAACAACAACCTTTTTGAGGACGTCTGAGGAAGCTTTAAGGGAATACATGGACCACCAACTTGGTAGCAAAAGATGGGTTAAAATTCAAGGAATTTTAACAGAGTAAAATGACATAAAACGGACTCCTTAATTTACATAACTGTATAATTAGGGGTTCAAGTTCGCAGCGCTGAAACCTTATTGTAATTGTTAGAATGATCATAGATCAGCGGTCTCCACATTTAGCTGATCGTGCAGACCAAACTGTAAGTCGTAGAGGCTTGAAACTTGGTGGGATGGTAGTGGTCACACTGAAGACAGCGTCACCAAGGCTCACCCCAATCGGCCTGATGGGGGCGCTACAGCGATCAAAAGTGCGAAATCGCTCATAACCCCTAAACTGTCAGTCACCAACTCAACTGTCTTATGTCGTTGGAATGCTTTGCTCGCGTCGGACAATACGCATGCCTCAGATTTGATCGTGAGCCTGGCAAAATTTTTGGGAGACAAAAATTTTTTTGGATTCTTTTCAAAACCTACTTTTATGAACTAATCCTAGGTTTTTCGCCCGATCGGAACCAAACCAGTGTAGACAGATTCTCTTGAGAGTGAATATCAATTGTTGGCCACATAGTGGCACTATAAGAGGAAAAAAACCATTAAAAATGGCTATACCTACGCAACCACTTGTCCTATAAACATGAAAATCACTGTGCACAGTCTTGGTCCAAAATGCCACAAGTGTCTATAAGGACATTTGCGTATCTCAAAAAAAAAAAAAACACTGGCTGATGAATTTTGAGCTGACATGGTTAATGTAGGCCAATTCAAAATGAAATTCGGTGGGCCTGTTTGACTCACGGCCCCAAAGGTCTTTGAGGAATTTGAAAAAAAATGGGCGCCTGGGAGGTCGGGCGACAGCGTGTTTTTCAAGGGTGTAAACTATTGTGCATTGCACAGTTTTTTGTGCATACATGTGATACTCACATCATATGACAAAACTCCTCATTCCAGACAACTTTGCCTCTAAAAACACTGCTATTTTTGCAAACTAGTTTTAGGTTTTTCGATCAATCTGGAAAAACAAAAAAACATTCAAAAAAAAAGGCAAACAAACAAACAAACAAAAACACTGCAGTACAATTCTCTGGACTCTCTAGGTCAATAATTAAAAAAAAAAAAAAAAATTACCCTTTGAGGGTTGTTTGGAAAAGTAGCCTGTCCAAGGTTTATCCAAAATCCTATAAAGCCTACAGGGAAACTCAAAACTTCACAAAACCTGGTGATTCTAAACAAGTATGCAAATGTATACGTTTCATTAACGTTTCGTAAATGTTACAAAACATAATATTTCTATGTTAAATTACCTGTATTTGCAAAAAAAGGCTTGCTAAATGATGTCTTCTTCCATATGTGCTTACATGCCTTGAAAGGCTTGAACCCTAGCAATCACTGCTTGCAGCTATATCATATTTTATTGGTATTAATAAAAATAAGAATTTATTCTTCATCGATTCTGAGTTTTTCCAAATTAATCGCAATTCTCTCTCTCAAATCAATTCTGAGTTTACTTTTTTAACAGCAGATGGCACTGCATGCTTTTGAAACAGCTTTATTCTATTTTCTTCCAGTTCTTTATACACACTCGAACCTAATCATTCATACAGTTCAAAAAGGTTGAAGCGAATTACAAGGGTGTAACAAAATGCGAAATATGTAGCACCATGTACGTTTTGTGACATATTCCATGTGAAATGTCAACTGAGTGGTGCTAAAAAAAGTGAACATTTTTTTCCCCTGAAACAGATAAACGTACATATGGTACGTTTTATGTGACGTTGGTTTTGAACGTGTCACCGTAGTTCTGACTTGAAATGTCCGTTGAGTGGCGCTAGAACTCCAATGCTCTGTGATGTTTTAAAATAACGTCTATTTGCACTACACCTAAAACCTACCCAATAGTATGAACAAAAGCAAATGTGACGTAAAAATGTAATTGCAAGCATTCAGTTTTAACTTGTTTTTCAATTTCTCATTTTTCATCTCTTTCTTTGAAAGTCATGTTTTTCATAGGATTCATACCCAAGGATTGAAAGTTGGAAGTCCAATTCTACACCAGCTGAGCTACCAATGAGCTTGTTGCATCTGGTGTTGTGTCCATTTTTAACCCCCTGCCAATTTATTACCCCATCTTGTTAAAACACACAACCCTAAACCTACCAATACTAGGGAGGTAGTAATCTGGCGGGGGTCAGAATTCAGCAACACCGGAACATGGAGCTGTAATCATAACTGTGTAACTGTGCTCACTGTTTTACTGCCTACAGTGTTCAAACTGCATTGATATGTACTTATGTATTTCGCGTCTTACGAAAATGCTTAGGCAGACGAAAGCATAAAAGCTGGGGTACAATTACATGGCTCAGCCATCTGCTGTTAAAAACGAAGCTCTGAATCGAGAATTGCGATGCATTCGGAATCGAACCATATGTCGAATGCATCGATTTATCATCAAATCCCTAATAGTTATTTTTCATTGGTGTGGATTGGATTGCTATTCAAACGGGCTGACTATATTAAGTTTCCAAAAACGATCAATCTGATCAATTATCCCACAGATTGCTACCAAATAAATTCTACATAAAATATTGATTTGAGCTTATTAGCTTGCTAGATGTAGGCCTAACACAAATTCCCTCATTACATCATGTAATTCTAATCCACTTCAGAATTATATTGAATTTGCACTCTAAGCGTGTCTCAGTTGTTTTCTTAGTGTAATCTTAAATTCTGACATTTATTTCTCATGTACACATTGTGTAAATTGTTGCCAAATGCTTTGTAAATCCCCTCCTTACTATTCTGACAGAGTAAAGGATTGGATTATTTCTAATGCATTCTTCTAAAGCTTCAACTGCAGGTTATATTTTCTGTTTTATTCCTTTGAAGAAAACAATGTGCTCCATATAGAATCTCTGTAGCACGTACCGCTGTGTCCAGATGTCCTTGAAATGTTTCAGTGAGCTCAGTTTTGACTGGCATCTGTTGGTTGTCCTTCGCAGCACACCACACCGCACTCTCTGGGTAAGATATCTGGAAAAAGCTTCAATTCATTCGTGTCACAGAGGAGTTTTCCTCAGGTTCAAGGGTGTGCAGCTAATTATTGAGCTTACAGAGGATTTCTAATTTGCCGGCCGCCTACAGCCTGTTCCACGCTACCAATAGAACAAGTGAAAAACAAGAGCGCGAAATCAACAGCGTACATCTGTACGTCTCTGGAGGGCTGCGTGTAGCTGTTAATTATCACAGGTCACGCGTAGGGAAACGAGGAATGAAGGTCAGGGGAAAAAATCACTGCATTCTCCAAGAAGAAGAAAAACATATTTCCCAAGATACAATTAGTGCAAAATATGTTATATTATTTGATTCAGATACTGTATTTCTGTCACTTTATTATAACAAAAAGCCACTTCAAAATGATTAATTGACAAATTATTTTACTGGGAGGATAAAATGCTTAAATGCAAGCATTTAAAAGGTGAAGTCTGTCATTTATTCTCAGTTTTAAAATGGCAAAGGCTGTTGCACCAAGTATGAATAGCGATACTAAACGCAAATAGCAATAGATACTATTTACACTACAGTATGTGCATGTAGCATGTAGTGCAAATAGCGAAGCATGCCTTTTATACTAAATGCAAATAGCAATAGATTATATTTACACTATGTTAAAATACCAGGATTTTCTGCTATTTACACTATTTATTCCAATTAGTGTCAGTTATCTGCACCTCAAAATATAAAACAGTATATAATAATAACATATTGTAAATTATAAATTATAATTTTAACTCAAATTATTAAATGGATACCAACTTTTTGGGACAAAGAAGCCCTCCATACACCTACCCTAACTTTACCCGATACTTTATTTTCAACTTTTTGATTATTTCCTTCATTTTAATGGAAAATAAATGCCTTTCTGATGTAATTTCAAAAAGTTGTTTCAACTTAATATAATTTGTTACCCCACTCCCTTAAAATATTTAGTTTAGTCAACTTAAAATTTTAAGTTACTTAATGTTAATTTAAGTGACAACTGTAATATTTAAGTTGACTAAACTAAAAAATGTAAGTCAGCGGGGTAACAAATTATTATTAAGTTAAAACAACTATTTTTATTTATTTATTTATTTATTTATTTATTTATTTATTTTTTACAGTGTACGCCACTGGAGCTGTTCTTTGACAGTCGTCTTTATAAGTGTTGGCTGTAGCCCCTTCACACATTGGTGGGCGGAGTTAGTGCAAATAGCCTCTGCCAACAAGGCAGGCTATTTGCACTTAGTGTAAATAGACAATCAAATTTAGAATACTTGCTTATCCTAATTTCGTATTTCATTGTGTGGAGCACAAGTCAACCCAGTAACACTGGCTTAGCCAATGGCATGAGTTTGGGGGAGGGGCTATTGTTTGTATGACCAATGAATAGCTGTGTTTCCATTACCATTCAAATTGCACAAACTGAAACTGCAAATTGAAAATACACCCAATGGAAACATGCCAGTTTCGCAAAACATTTTTGACCCTCACATGAGGCATTTTTTTTTCGCATTTACACCTCACTCCACGTACTTAAAAGTCACATGATCATTTTTAATGTACTGTAACCTCCAAGGCCTGCGAATGCCCCACCTTGGAAGGCTATTAAAAAAGTAAAAATGTCTTTTTGCACTTCTAATACCACACTGCTGCAATTCAGGATTAGTGCAGTCAACAATCATTTCTATTGTTTTGTTGTCAGTAGTTGTTCTTGCACTAGACAGCTTCTCATTCTGGGCGATGAGTCCAGTATCTCTGGAAAGGAAACGTTAATGATGTTGCGCTTTAATGTTGAGCAATGCAGTCTAGGGTCGGAAGGTGAACAGCACCGGACTTAGTACAAAGCCCTGGGGGACTCATTGCAAAGAATGGTTGAGCATGAGCTCCTATTATGAACCATGACTCTTTGCTGCACAGAGGAAGTTGAGGACTCAGCTGTAGAAGGGTTTAGTCTAGGATATTTGTTTTGCCTGAGCGTGGAGTATGTGTTAAGTGGCAAACTGAAATCAATGAAAATCAATAAGACACACAGTGCCAAATACACTACACAAGTGCAGCATTTTTGCATGTAGCATTGTATATTGTGCTTTATTCATGAAAGTCAGTGATATTTGCATTTTAACATTGTTAATTAGTACATAAAGCAAACAGTAAATAGAATACATATTAAGTTTAAGATTTAAACTAACCATTCCTAAACCATTCTTTTTGGCCCTTTCTTTATGTTTGCTTTTCGTTTAAATAGACGATTGTCTGATTATGATTTTAATATGAATAATTGCAGTAAGACATATTTAATGCTTGCTTTTTTAAAACAATCCATAATGAAAGCAGCTGGGAAATTAAAGGAAATAATGCCTGCAGAAAGAGATTTAATTACTTTAGAACAGGAGCTTTAAACAACAAATCATATTACGTTGAAGTTAAACCGTTTAAATGTATTACATCAACAAAAAAACAACCTATTTAGTTTACAAGGCAAAATATTTTTGATTTTACTTTGATTTTTGCTTTGGAAAAAAAAAAAAGCACACAGTTCAAACTTGCTTAGTGATTACATATATTTACAGTACAAAAGGAGTCCACAATATACAAGCAAACAATTTGAACAAGCTGATTAACAGCTGAAAATAATATTGCTTCTTTCTAAACATTTCTAGAAAAATCTGTTTGCTATTTATCTGTTATTGACTGCCCAACTGGAGGTGTGTGTTTTGATAAAATAATTGCGTGTCTAAAATGACCAGTTTTATTGCACATGTCCATGGTACACAGAGCTACCTTGAGAAAATATCAAAATCATGATCCCACAGGACATATGCCATGACAACAACATATGAATTAATGAACAAAGGTGTCTTATTCAATGCATTATTAATAGCCTGCAGTCAAACACTGGGGAGATGGCTTACTGACAACAGTGTGTGACATTTCAACTCATGAAAACTGCTTCAGAAAACATTCTATGTTCATCTCCTAAGCTAAAATCAGTTAATTAGTGCAGATTCCTCGCCTGGTTTGACACATTTTCTATTAAACATGAAGGTGTAGGACATTTAGAATGGATTGCCGATACGTTGTAGTTAGCCACGAAATGCTGACTTTCTAAATCTGTCTGGATGAAAATCTGAGTCATCAATGTTTTTTTTTTTTTTTTTTTTTTGGTAATCTGAGGGAGACTAAATGTGTAATTCTGCTAAATATTTTCATAGTTTCTTTAACAGTTAGAACTCCAGATAATCATTTCAAAGTAAACGGACATGAACTTGTATTCCCTTCATTTGAAAGGGTTTACAGAGAAGTGGGGGAGAAATGCACTAACCCTATTTTCCTCTAGAGGGCAACTGATTTTTTGTACAATGGTCTTGTTGCATTTCTTTGGCAGCCATCTTGTTGAGAAAAAAATGCAGATACTTGTTAAGTTGGAGTGATTACGGCAGGAAAGAGTAAATGAGAAGCAAAAGCATGAATTATTTAATTTCAGCTTTGATGGAATAAAGTATTTATTGAAGGATTTTATTGAACAAAATATCAGGTGAGTGTTTTTTTGAATGTTTTCTCTATTTGTGCCTGAAATGTTGTGAAAATATTGAACTAAATAGATTATAAATTCATTATTTTGCTATATTATATATTTATATTTGCTATATATATACATACAAAAAAAAACAATTGTAGTTCATTCAGGTAAACTGAGACACTTTTTTGCCATTTAGAGGACTGGAGACGATGTCTAATTTAATTTGAGTTCACAATTTGCTTGCAGATTAATTGTTTTGATGCTGTGTTAATCAATTTGGGAAAATGTGTTGATCAAATGTACGGGTGATAATTTTTTAAAATAGTATTGTGATTAAACATTAGTCTACATAAGCGATTTGTCTAAATTGTTTGGTTGTGTTTTGGAGAGTTTTTATGTTACTGTGTATAATTGCCAATTCAGGAGAAAAATTAAATCTCATATTAGGCTTTTTTTTTTGATTTAGTGATTTTTATGTGAAAATGGTATTTTGCATTATGCAGGTTGGTTTTTGTAAGTATAACTGATGTTGGGCCAGACGATTTCTGCAACATCAATTCAGTTGGCGGCCATCTTGACATCATCTCCAGTCATGTGAGTACAGCTCCTATCAACACAAAAAAACCTGAAATATCAAAAACTCTTCATCAATGTTACGGGTAAACATCATATTGTGCTTTTCAGCTTAAAACGATTGGTTCTTCTAAAACCCGGTTTAGACTACACAATTTAAGCCCAATTTGGCACAATCTGTTTGATGTAGGATGTTGTGGTGATTCGTAAATGACAATGGACGTTAGGATGCAAGATTCAGTTTCATCTTGTGTATTGTGTCATAGTGGACGACAACCGATAAGACACTTTTGAGACACTTTTGAGTGTCTAAAGCTGGCCGCACACTAGACAGTTTTAAGACTGATTTTAAGCATGATTCCAAACCTACTAGGTAGAATTTTACAATAAAGGAAATGTTTGTGGAGCTATGGCAATAATACATCTGCATTTATAATGTTTCTTTGATGGGTTACTGCAACGGAGTGAATAAAGGTCAAATAAAAACTATTTTACCTTAGCTCTCTTTGACAGTCCATACTGTCCTCCTCATGCTATACAGATTTGGTTAGGTTTTCTTTATTTTTTGGGCTTTTCCAACCCAATCTCAGAAGCAATCTGCAGAAAGCACATCTTGTTTGCTTTCATTATTTTACAAAAGCGCAAAGTTTTGTTGTTATTCTGAGTGCACACAAATAATCCAAATGTCCAAAAATGACAGAGTATTTTAAGAGCATACCAGCACCTCCATTTGTCATGCACTTCCTTTTTTTTTTCTGCGACTAAGCGACTAATAAAATTTTGGTTGACAAGCCTCTTCTTATCGACGGTTAAACGGTTAGCCGATTTATAGGGTGCAGCCCTAGTGGCTAATTTGTACAAATTCGTACGACCTGGCTCGTACAATTTGTGAAAAACCATACTTATTTTATGAGGTGGAAAATTCGTAGGAATTCATACGAATGACCACCCCTAAATCTATCTTTTACAGATAACGTACAAAATTGTAAAACCAAAAAATCGAAATATTGAGAAAATCGCCTTTAAAATTGTCCAAATGAAGTTCATAGCAATGCATATTACTAATCAAAAAATAAGTTTTGATTTATTTACGGTAGGAAATTTACAAAATAACTTCATGGAACATGATCTTTACTTAATATCCTAATGATTTTCGGCATAAAAGAAAAATCGATAAATTTGACCCATACAGTGTATTTCTGGCTATTGCTATGAATATACCTGTGCAACATAAGACTGGTTTTGTGGTCCAGGGTCACAAATGGCATAATCTGACCACTGACTGTCGTAACCAACAAACAAATTGTGTAGTCTGAACGGGGATTAACTGTAAGGCGGGACTTTAGTCTTCTATCAACAATGTGATTGGTTATTGCAACTCCGGGCAGGACTACAGACACTGTATTAAACGTTACCTTTCCATTTCAAAGGTACGTCACACAATGGATTGCAACAACACCTCTTCATGGATACAGGTAAGATTTTCAAACCCAGTTTGACAATTTCATTTTGAAAATATTGCATCGCTTGTTTGTTTTCTTTCCTTTTGAAAGAAAGAAGCACTCTTTGGACTATTATTTTTAAGTTTCTTGTCCATATACAGAGGGATATTAAAAAACAGGTGTTGCTGGTGGCTGCTGTAGTGCTGAGGGATATTCAGTGAGGTCTCCTTCAAATTGTCATTCAGGCAGCAAGACCTTGTTTTCTCATTATGGAGCAATCGAAAGGTAAATGATTCTGGGTGTCCCACATTTACCAAAGGAAATGATTCTAAACTAATCATATTGACGTAATGTAGCTGAGCTTCTCGGCTTTCCAGTTGACGAGCATTGTGCTGCAGCCTCTGCATTTTGAATGTTTCCATGCTGCTGACTCAACAGATGGCAGCGTTCAAGCATCCAGACGTCTGCCTGGAGTGAGTGCATTCGAAATGAACAAACACTCAGCTGCGAAATGCTACAATGAACTCTGACAGAAATTCAAAAGCGAAGATGTGAAGCCGTAAAATGATGAAACATGTCCTCGGCTCTATTCTTGCCATCGTAAAAGGCGTGAAATTAAATATTTTTCGACTTATCTTAGAACTGAATGGAGACATGACTTGTGACTTCTGGAGAGAAATGCAAATTAAATTTAGCTTACAACATACCCTCAGAATGAAGAAATAAATAGCTTTCCTTTGAAGACATCAATGACAAAATTGTGTGGCAAGTTCACGCAACGCTTGCGTCACTTGCACGCTTATTTCAGCTCAAAACTCTGTGTTTTATACACCAACCACCACTGGTATAATGCTGAGCCATTTAAATTAAACCAATATAAATTCAAAGAAAGCAGACGATAGATAAATTGAGTATTTGTGTACATTTTCCACATTCCAGCAAATATTTATCGAATATTTTTTGCAACATGCAAATTGCATTCAGCGCAGATATTTTGGGGGTGTGTTTTTGCCGTTACCCGATTTGCATAATTCCTTTAGCGAACCGGTTGCTAAAATGACAGACAGCGCATGTAAATAAACAACGCTATCACCATTTCAAAAGTGGTAGATTAATATATCTTGTGCAGAGCAAAAATGACGTCTAATATGAAATGCATTGTGTTGGTTTCTGCTTATTTGGCTTTAATACCTCAACAAAGTATGTGTTTTTCATAGCATAAGAATGCATGCGAACCATAATCTCATGATTAGTCCATAAATATGCAACGTTGCCCGAGGCAGAATTCTTGTGGTATATGAAAGCATATCTGCCTGCCAACAACGGTTGATTGTTGAATGAATAATTTGATTATTCAGCATAATCAATGCATTATTGCCATTTGTAGCAGAAAGGGTGACTGGTCCATCAGTCACAACTTCAGGCATCTGAATGCATCACCATAGGACAAATGACATATCATTTCAAACAGTTCAGTGATGCAAAACCAACTGTTTAGTACAGTCAATTTAGGCACCGTTCCATTTCATGTTTTATTTGTTTGTTTTTTTCTTTTCATTAGCATTCGATTTCATTAATAAGCCACTCTCACATACATGCTAAAAGAAAACGTGTATATTACAAATTGCGTAAGTTTTCGGTCTTATGAATTATTTACCATGTTGCAACATAAAGAGCAGGTCCAATTTATTATTATTATTTTTTTATTTATTTATTTTTATTTTTTCAAAAAATGAATGAGGGTCTGACTGTGACTTCAAGACTTCAAGGCTTTGATTACGATTCATAAGCATGATGGGTAAAAACAGAAAATTACAATTTTATGTTGCTGAATGTGAGAATTATGTATGCATATTATATAAAATGTATGCTTTCTCATATACAAATTACACAACAGGACAAAGACATATGGAAATATGTGCAATTGTGTTTGTATAAACACCAGTCAAAAAGTTTCGAACAGAAAGATTTTTAATTTTTTTTAGGGCTGTCAAACAATTAGTTGCAATTAATCACTTACAAAATAAAAGTTTGAGTGTACTGTGTGTAATAATTATGTATATATAAATACACAAAGTAATGTATATATTTAAGAGAAATATGTTATGTACAAATTATGTTTATTTATATATAATTTTAATTATATAAAAATATAATAAATGCATATACTTGTAAATATTTCTTAAATATATAGATTAATGTGTTTGTATATGTGTATATATATATATGTGTGTGTGTGTGTGTGTGTGTAATAACTACACTCAAGGCATTTTATTTTTTATGCAATTAATCGCGATTAATCAATTTTTTTTTGTTTGTTTTTTTTTTTTAAGAAGTCTCTTCTGCTCACCAAGCCTGCATTTATTTAATCCAAAATACAGCAAAAGCAGTAAAATTGTGAGATATTGTTACTATTTAAAATGACTGCTTCTACTTTTATATATTTTAAAATGTAATTTATTTCTGTGATCAAAACTAAATTTTCAGCATCAATACTTCAGTGTCACATGATCCTTCAGAAATCGTTCTAATATGTTGATTTGCTGTTCAAGAAACATGTATTTATTATTATTATTATTATTATTATTATTATTGTGATTATTATTATTATTATCAATATTGTTGAGTTGAGTGCACTTTTATTCAGGATTCTTTAATGAATAGAAAGATCCAAAGATCAGCATTTATCTGAAATAAAAAAAAGCTTTTGTTACATTATATACAATACCATTCAAAAGCTTAGAGTCAGAATACATTTTAATTTAATTAATTTTAATTATTTAAAATTATTACAACTTTTATTTAGCAAGGATGCTTTAAATTGATCAAAAGTGACAATAAATACATTTATAATGTTCTTCTGAACTTTTCATTTGTCAGAGAAACCTAAAACATTTCTACTCCACTGTATTCAACATAATAAATGCTTTTCGAGCAGTAAATCAGAATATTAGAATGATTTCTGAAGGATCATGTGACTGGAGTAATGATGCTAAAAATTCAGCTGTGAAATCACAGAATAAATTACATTTTAAAATATATTCAAATAGAAAACAGTTATTTCAAATACTAAATATATTTTAATTTTTTACTGTTTTTGCTGTACTTTGAATCAAATAAAAGTAGGCTTGGTGAGCAAAAGAAACTTCTGTGAAAAACATTAAAAATCTTACTGTTCAAAAACATTTGACTGGTAGATACAAATACAGACCTGAGAAGTAACTGATTACATGTAATCTGGATTTAATAATCAGTTCCAAAAATCAAGTACTCATAATTAGAGTTTCTTACATTTTATAATGCTGATAATCAGATTACAGTTACTTTTTGGATTACAAGATTACATATGATTTACACAATGGCAGAAAATCGTTCATAATTTATCAATTCTCCCTACTTCTTCTTTTAAGAACGTTTTGTCAGTCCAAACCACTTTGATATCTTGGAGGAAGTCAATATTTTAGTAATTTAACACTGCGTGTTTAAAGTTCTGTCGCTTAATGGTCACATTGACATGCAGATAAACAAATTAAGTATTTCTATTTAAGCCCAGTTTGGGAAACCCCGGTTTAATGTAATCTAAAAGTATTCTGCAAAGTAGTCAGATTACATTACCTAAAAAAGTAACTTGATTATGTTACTAAGTACAGTTTTCGTCATATAACGTGTAAGCAGTAATAAATTGCAATTTGTAAGTAATATACTCAGCTATGTGTGTGTGTGCGTATGAAATCTTCAGTTGCTTTGTGAGATTTGCAAAGGCAAGGCAACACTACCCACATGTAGACGAATTCCTATTAGGTTTGTAAAATGTTAAGAAGCACAGAGGTCGATCTGAAAAGCAATACAGCAAGTTTTCAGCTTTCCGACGGCTCTTGAAATATGGATTTCTGGGTAGAATTCTGTGAAAGACATCTGAGATGTCTGTTTTTGCACCTAAAAAAATCAATTAGCCAGCTTTGAAATATGAAACAACATTATGAAAGGCACTAAAGTCACCTTGTAATGATGTCTGAACCTTTGACTGTCCAGTTATGTCTGAGTAATTAAGCATCAGTGAATGTGTTTTGCTGGGTGATGAGGTGACTACAGCTGGGAAATGTTTTTAAACTACTGTGAGTCACTGTGTTGAAACGCATGTCAATAAGTGTGTTTTGCGCGTGCGTTTTTTGTTAGAGACTTCACGAATGGCTGCATGCGTGTCCGTGTGTCCTAACCTCTGGAAATAACCATGGTAACGTGTGACGGCGAGGGTGCTTGGGGCTGAGCTCACCTGTGACTCATTAGCGACTGACTTCCAGGGTTACACGAAACACACGCAACATTCCGTCAGTGAACTCAAAATATGCCATCGCGGGGTTTGATTCTCCCCTGAGGTTGCACATCAAAGAGAATATATAAATATCCGCTTGCTTATTTCCACAATGCTTATCTCAAACATTCTCAAGAACTGACCTAATTGAGATCCGACCCTGTCCCTTCATGTTTGCTGCGTTTTTGTGTCTCAGGGAGGTTGAGAAATCAAACACATTTAATGGCCTTTACAGTGATGCAATATGTAAGAAAGATGGTGAATTTGCCAATTGTGTCAAAGTGGAGTGCTTGCTGCAAATTGGAGTGATATTGTGCAATGTTTGGGGTATTCATAAGTTTGTTGTTATTAATAACATTTATGTGTGTATACGTTTGTTTAATTATTATTATTATTATTATTTTATAATCATTTTTATTTCATATATATTAATATTTGTTTACTTATTTTTATGTATGTACTAATTTATTAGCTTATTTTTTTGGTTGTTATTTATTTATTTATTTATTTGTTGTGTTGTTTTTTAGATGATTTTTTTTAATCATTTAATTAGTTTGCTTATTTTTTTTATTAATTTACCTTATCACAAATATACCAAAATATTTATTTATTTATTTATTTATTTATTTATTTATCTGTTTGTTTGTTTGTTTTTGTGTTTGCTTTTTTTATATTATTTTATTTTATTTATTATTTTATTTAATTTTAGTAGCTTATTATTATTATTATTAGTATTATTATTATTATTATTATTATTATTATGTATTTTATAATAATACATTTAATTTTGTAATAGTTTTTATTTTATATATTATTTGTTTATTTGCTTAGTTTTATTTATTTATGTATTTATTTATTTGCTTTGTGTTCTATTTATTTATTTAGTACTTATATAACATTTTATTATTTTATTATTATTAGCTTAGTTTTATTATTATTATTATTATTATTATTATTGTTGTTATTATTATTATTATTATTACTAATTTTATTTTAAAAAATGATATATTTTATGATATATTTGTTTATTTGCTTATCTTTATGCATTTAATTATTTGCTTATTTATTTGTTTGTTTTTTCGTTTGTTTGCTTTTTATTTTATTTTATTTATGTAATTTTAGAAGCTTATTTTTAGTATTATTTTAGTCATATTATTTAATAATAATAATAATAATAATAATAATAATAATAATAATTTAAGTGTTTCATTTGTAATAGTTTTTATTTTGTTTATTGCTTAGTTTTTTTTGTTTGTTTGTTTTGTTTTGTTTTGTTTTGTGATATATTTATTACTTTGTACCCATATAGCATTTTATTATTATTATTATTATTATTATTATTATTAATTGGCTTTTTATGTTTGCTTATTATTATTTTTAATTTAATTTTAGTAGCTTTGTACTATTTTTTTTATTATAGTAATTTTATTATTATTATTATTATTATTATTATTATTATTATTATTATTATTATTATTATTATTATATTATGTATTTGACATATACTGTTTCATGTATAATTTGTGTTTTTGCATAGTTCTATGTATAATAATAATTGTTATTATTATTATTATTATTATTATTATTATTATTATTATTATTATTATTATTAAGTTCTGTCAATAAAGTAGGTCCAACTATTTAAACAAATGTACTTGCATGCATCACTGCATGAGAGTAAATATTCTAGTTTGCAAATTATTCAGTTATTAGATTTATTATTTCTAGGACATTTTGTGTGCTTGTCAGGGTGCTTCTGTGTGGATGCATAGGTGTTCAAAGTTGTTTTGGTTTGATAGAGTGCTTTTAGCCGTCTCCAAGGGGCCTGAAAGATTCCACCTCCAATTCTCCATAATATTTCGATCTCTAGACATGACTCAGGTTCCTCATCAGAGTAAGTGGATGGGATTTTGTTTTCCTTTCATCATTTCCTATACATCATACAAATCTGATGTACAAATCCCTTATTTTAGGTGTTGGGTATTTCGGATTGAGGGTTTGTTAAAATCTCTAACCCTCAGTTTGAGCAACAGTAACAGTGGTGTCACTGAAAATGGTGCAGAAAAGTAATCATAACCCAAGTAATCATACCCATTCGGATCATGAATGAGGGCTGAATTGCAATGTTCTGCCTTAGGGATGAAAATTCAGTTTGATAAGGTTTTCTTCCTCGTTTTTATTGAGATCCGATCAAATTTTGAAAGCGCATTTGTAATGTTTCTCAGGTGTCAGTTAATAAGTGTTGCAACATCATACACGGCCACAATTATGCTACAAATATTAACATTTCTTTCTAGACATTCACTCTGAAACAAAACCTCTGTTTTAGCGCCTGTCGAGCTGCTGTTTCTGAATTATGCAGGCAGGTTTGACTATGCTGTCCCAGGAGGTCAACAAGAGTAATACAGAGAAGAAAGACATCAATAAAACACAAATATCATGTTCTGATTTGAAAGCAGGAAAACAACGAAAGAGAAAAAGTGTTTGTATTTCAGAACTGGGATCAAATGCCTCCAGCGATGTCACACAAGCACACACACACAAGGTCCAATTTATAACCTTTAGCCCTTCCCAGCACAATTGTTGCCCTGGCACACACGCAATCATACTTCAAAAGCTTCTACTGCTCACAAATTCATCAAACTGAGCTTGTCTGTTTTACCATTCTCCATATGCAACCTCCAGTTCGGCAGTGACCATTAGATCAAATGTAATATCACAGTGGGGAAATGGGTGTGAATATGTAGGGGAATAATCCAATTATGGAAATGCTAAGGCACATTTTGGCTGCATGAGTAGAGTGCGAAAAAAAAAAAAAAAAAGCAGAACTAGGCAGTGTGGGCGCCGGGCTTCTGTAATTTAATTTCTAAATGAATGACTGTGCTTGGTCTTTCCACATGGCTCATCAGCCTCTGCACCTCAGATGGTTTTTGGAAGCATATGCCCCATAAGTGGAGAGATGAGCCAGTTGGAGATCAGAGGGAGGGTGGCGTTGGTTCTTGTGTGAATTTGATGGGGCCCAGAAATGTGGCATAATTACCTTCCCCAATGAGGCGACTGATATTTTGCATTGGAACATTAAAGAAGCCATTGCCAGTCACTGATGGCCCAACGATTAGTGGCGATTTGTCGATTTCACGTAAGTAAACAAGAATAAATTGATGTTGTTATGCTATATGATACTGCTGTTTGGATGTATCATTTATGAGTTTAGCATAATTCTGCAGGTGACCTGCAGGTGACCTCATGTTCGCCAAAGTTTTAAGCTTGTCTAATAATTTCTACCATCTGCTTAGTCGATAAATCGGTCTATCACTAATCATGACTTTGCCATCTGTCTGATAATAGACAAGAGCCTATAGCGCTCATCTATAATGGCACTCGCGTATCAGATTTGGATCTATCCATCATAAAACCCACAGCGTTGGTGACCTTTCTTTGGCAACACCTTAGTGTGAAGTCATCTGTGAGAAGGGTGCAAATTTATGAGCAGACTCAAGGCTGAGGCCGGCCACAGCTGACGGTGAAGCCTTCACCTTTGGAACGCCACTGCTGCAGGCTTGAAGATGTAGGGCAGTGACGGAGTCTTTTTTTATTTCTTTCCCGGTCTGCTTTCACCTTCAGGAGCTGATCTATCACATGCATGCAGGCGGCAGTAATGCATGTCATTACTCTGTGTGTAGTTTTATTGGACTTTCGGCTTCCTGGGAAGGATGATCCCTGGGGCCTTCGAGAAAGGAATACATGCATTTTAAAACCCAGCTTGAAACCAAGCACCATCCTGCACCTACTTGAATGATTAGCGGAGGGGTATTATCAGGTCGGGGAGATAAGAAGGCACATCAAAGAGGTAAGCGAAGTCCCTGTCAAACATTTCAGGTATGCCTCACCTTGTGGTTCGACTTCAACTTATTCCCTTTGTCCACGTCAGTTCTGGGCCAGAAAGATTTGTTCCTCTCTGTCCCCTGCCAGTCACTCCTGAATTAAAATTTCCTGATAATTTAGTCACCCCCATGTCACCCACGATGTCTTGCTTTCTTCAGTCGAAAAGAAATGTTTTTTTGAGGAAAACATTCAAGGATTTTTCTCCAAATAGTGGACTTCAGTGGTGGCTAACTGGCTGAAGGTCCAAGCTGCAGTTTTAATGCAGCTTCAAATGACTCTGCATGATCCCAGCTGAGGAATAAGGGTCTTATCATAGTCTTATAATAATAAGAAGAAGATTTCTTCCTGGGAAAACTACATTTTAAAAAATGCTGGGTTAACAACAACCCAACTTGGGTTATTTGGCAACCCAGTGCTGGGTAAATATTAGACAAACACCCTGGTTGGGTTAAACATGCTGGGTTATTTTAAGTCAACTATTGTTTAAAAATTATTATATTGCTGGTTTAAAATGGACTGGAACTTATACAAAAAAAAAAAAAAAAACCACAGAGAATTGCTAGAGGCAACAGCAATAATCAAAAGATGAACATTTATTATTATTAAGCAAGGACAAAATAGCAGACAAACTGAATTTATATGGATGAATACAGCACAGTTTACAATATTACATAGATTTAAACTTATTTAACAATTCTCTGTAATCGCTTTTTACCGAAATAGTGCTAATTCTCTTGCCGTAGCTGAAAGATCCCATGACTGATTCCAAAAACTTCTCATAAACAAACAGTACTGACATCGGAGAATATATTTTAAGATTAAACTCAGTACAATAACGAATAAGATCCATTTACTTTATACAAGGCAAAAGGCATTTCCATCCTGTGAAACAACTGCTGCTGACGCAGCTGACTGACATCTCTTTATGTTGCGTTGTGTAAAATAATACAATTTACTGTAAAAACTTTATAAATGAAATAAAATGTATCCAAACCTTTATTTCGCTGAAGAAGTGCAAATCAGTGGTGCTGAGTGCAGGTCTCTCCTGTAAAGGACTCAGAAAGCCCACACTCTGACTGACTGTAACTCAGCAGCTGGGTTGTTTTGTCAGAGACAGGCTCAACCCAATGGTTGGGTAGAAAAAAAATAACCCAGCGTTAAAAATGACCCAGCAACTTACAGAATAACCCAATAAAATGACCAACTGAACCCAGCATTTGGGTTAAAAATAACTCAGCATTTTTTAGAGTGTTGGTTGCTGCTGGAAGAAGTATTACTGAGGCCAGCAGGGGGTGCTCACCCTATGATCTGTGTGGTTCCTAATGCCCCAGTATAGTGATGGAGACACTATATGGCAGGGGTCACCAAACTTGTTCCTGGAGGGCCGGTGTCCTGCAGAGTATACCTCCAACTTTCCTCAACACACCTGCCTGGAAATTTCAAGTATACCTAGTAAGACCTTGATTTTAGCTGGTTCAGGTGTGTTTGATTAGGGTTGGAGCTAAACTCTGCAGGGACCTCCAGGACCTCCAGGTCTGGTGACCCCTGCTATACGGTCATAAAGCACCATTCTTCAGATAAGATGTTAAACTGAGGTCCTGACTCTGTGGTCATTAAAATCCCAGGATGTATTTTGAGGGCTAACCCTGTATCTTGGCCAAAATCCCCTATTGCCCTCTGATAATCATAGCCTCCTAGCCATCCCTATATATACTGATTGGCTTCATCACTCTGTCTATTCTCCACCAATAAGTTGGTGTGTGGTGGGAATTCTGGCGAAATATGGCTGCCGTCACATCATCCAGGTGGATGCTGCACATTGGTGGTGGTTGAGGAGATTCCCCACTTCCCCACACGTATGCGTCATGGTACTACATGAACATGCGTCGATTGACAGAAAGAGAAGAAATTGTTGAATAAAGTAATCATTTTTGTTTTCTTGTTGCTTCATAAAATTATGGTTGAACCACTGATTTCACATGGACTATTTTAACGGTGTCCTTACTACCTTTCTGGTCCTTGAATGTGTCAGTTGTGTCAGAAACCTCTCAGATTTCATAAAAAAAAAAATATCTTAATTTGTGTTCCGAAGATGAACAAAGGTCTTACGGGTTTGGAACACCATGAGGTTGAGTAATTAAAGATTAACCCTAACTATCCCTTTAAGCGATCAGGTTGAAGTGGGAGACTTTTATTAATGTGTGATCTTAATTTTATGTTGTTACTTATTTTTTATCTCTCTTGTTAAATATGACATGTACTCCAAAAAGTCCAAAATGTCAGTGTCCATGTGAAGTTAAGAGTACAAATTTGCCCAAATGCATAGCAAGTTGAGGTCATTCATAATTGCTATTGAGTCACTTGGGGTACTAGATTCTGAGCCCGGCATCAAGTACCCCAACCCTACTTAGGGGGCAGTTTAATGTCCTCACCAAGTGTGGTTTTCAGACAAACAATTCTGTCATCAGTTTGTTCCCAAAGCATAGTCCACACCTGAAACTTCTGTTAATTTTATTAGAGCAAAGAGTGGTTCTCCCAGTTTTCCGCTTGCTCTCATACAAAAAAAAACAATGTGTATTAGCGAGTCTCGAAAATTCATGCAAGGTGTTTTGTAATCTAAAATGTTTTGCTGAGTTGGTAAGAAAGGTACCTCATTGGAGTGTTTAGGAAACAAGTGGGTTGTGGATGTTAACACTGTTGGGACCCGAAGCAAGCGTTTGGGGGCAATCAGCTCTGTGGCGCCAATTCACAGTGGAACAACAGTCCCATTTAGCGAAATGCTGAGACGACTCTAGTGTCTCGTCTCCACTCCATAGGTTTTGCCCCCTCTGTGTTTTTTCCTCGTCAATGCACATTTGATCAAGTTGCGTTTGCCCCTGCTAGTCGATTAATCTTTGCCACCTTTCCAAGTCTTCGCCTGCTGCCCACTATACTGTCTGGGAATCCCTCTGCGGCAGCACGCTCTGACAGGAACATAAGTCACAGGCTGCATTAAAAACACATTAGACCAGCGGATGGAATTAGGGAGGCCTCTCTCCTTATCTGACGGCGAACCACAGCGCACACCCCCCGCCTAAAGCACCTCACATCCCGCCCCCACTTCATGCATCACCATCTGCCTCTGACAATCGCATGACTTATGCATTCCTCCGATACACTCCCCTGCACTTCGGCCATGCGGGCATTATGAATTTATGATATCTCGAAATAATCCGAGCGACGTTCCCACAACCCCCATTTTTCCGGTGCCTGCAGTGTCACTTTCCCCCAGTAAAGAGTGTGAGAAGTTTTGCTTGCAGTAATTTAATTTGCCATGACTCGTAATGCTGCCATGCCCAGACGACTGCACAGAGAGAAATCAGTCAGAGCAGTCCATTAGCGAAGCAAACTGTGGCTCTCTTGATTGATAGTCAGAAATGAGACAGCCATTGCAATATTTTATGATTGAAGAAGAGCTGCGTGTAGGCCAGACAGATAGATAATGAAGCACTACCCTACTCGTGCCTCTGCCTCCTGCATATTTACACTGCAGCTCGGCGGTAATAATCTTCACTGTTGCATTTATTTTGACTCTGGGAGTGGGGGTTTTGTGCACTTCATAAACACCCATTTAAATAAAGAATTATCACGCTAGCTCAGAAGCAGTGCAAATGATGCATAGTCACAACTGGTTGCTTTGAAACATCTAGATTCTTTTTACGCATTTTGGAAGCTAAGTCAAAGCATTATCCGCATGAATGTTGTTATTCAGCAGGATTTATGCACAACTGTGTTGTCAGTGTCAGCAACAGGGAAGCCAATTAAATTTAAGACCAATTAAACTGGTTAAACGGCACAAAGGTAGGAAGTGCCTTTCCTGTATCATTAGACATACTCTTTAAGTGCAGTTTTACCTGTCGCTAGCTCACAGATCCCTTAAGTATTGCTTTCTGGGTTATTAATCTCTGAGGTTCTTATTATTTCAGTCATCATCTCTCAGAGAAATTACGGATAGCCCTAATTAGGCTCATTGATTTTCTGTCAGCAAGGCTTAAGACATGTCAAACCTGCTGAAGTTACTGATAAATTGGTTTCTGAGATATCTTACGGGTAAAGCGATATGTAGATCAATGACTGAATTAGCTATCTTGTTTTCTTTCTGGGAATCTTCGGACTTTAAATATGCACAACTGTAGTGGAGTGCACTCTTACTAACTACGTATTCTGTTTGATTAGTAAACCTGCGTAAAAAATTGATGTGCGTAAAATTTTCTGATAATTTGCTCACCCCCATGTCATCCAAGGTGTTCATGTCTTTCTTTATCAGTTGAAAAGAAATCAAGGTTTTTGAGGAAAAAATTCCAGGATTTTTCTCCATATAGTGGACTTCAGTGGGGATCAGTGGGTCGTGGGTCCAAATTGCAGTTTCAAGGCAGCATTAAAGAGCTCTATAAGTAAAGTGCTCTTTACAAAAAAAGGTACAACAAAGATGTCTGGTGATTTTAAAGTTGGAGGAGAAATTTAGATGTTAATTTAGCGGGGGAAAAAAAATTAAAAAAAACCCTGCTAAAAACCAGTTTAAACCAGTTCATTTAACAAAAACAGCTAAAACCCACCCAAACCCAGCTGATTTAGCAAAAATATCTTAAAAAGTGTAAAAATCAGATGATTTAGAAAAAAAAAAGAAAAAAAAAAAAAAAAGAAGAAGCTAAAAACCAGCTAAAATCAGTGGATTTAGAAAACAGCTAAAACCAACTGGTTTAGAAAAACAGCTAAAAAACAGATAAAACCATTAAATTTAAAAAACAGCTAAAAACCGGCGAAAACCAGTGCATTTAGAAAACACAGTTAAACCAGCTGGTTTAGAAAAACAGCTAAAAACCAGATAAAACCATTAAATAAAAAAAAAAGCTAAAACCAGTTGATTTAGCAAAAAACAGTTAAAACCCAGCCAAAACCAGCTGATTTAGCAAAAACAGCTAAAACCAGTTGATTTAGAAAACACAGCTAAAAACCAGCTAAACCCAGCTGATTTAGCATAAATAGCTTAAAAAGTGCAAAAATCAGTTGATTTAGCAAAAAAACTGTTAAAACCAGCTGATTTAGCAAAAATAGCTTAAAAAGCACAAAAATCAGTTGATTTAGAAAACAGCTAAAAAAAAAAGCTAAAACCAGTTGATTTAGCAAAAAAACTGTTAAAATCTGCGAAAACCAGCCGATTTACCAAAAACCAGCAGAAACAGTTAAAACCCATTCATTTAACAAAAACGGCTAAAACCCAACTAAACCCAGCTGATTTAGCAAAAAACAGTTAAAACCAATTGATTAAGAAAACACAGCTAACACCAGCTAAAACCAGCTGATTTAGCAAAAATAGCTTAAAAAGCATAAAAATCTGTTTATTTAGAAAACAGTTAAAACCAGCTGCTTTAGAAAAACAGCTAAAAACCAGATAAAACCAGAACATTCAGAAAACCGCTGAAACCAGTTGATTTAGCAAAAAACAGTTAAAACCAGCTGATTTAGCAAAAATAGCTTAAAAAGCACAAAAATCAGTTGATTTAGAAAAAGAAAAAAGAAAGAAAATGCTAAAAAACAGCTAAAATCAGTGGATTTAGAAAACAGCTAAAACCAGCTGGTTTAGCAAAAAACAATTAAAACCTGCTAAAACCAGTATATTTAACAAAAACATCTAAAACCAGCTGATTTACCAAAAAACAGCTGAAACAGTTAAAAACCCGTTCATTTAACAAAAATAGCTAAAAACCAACTAAAAGCAGTGATGTTTCCATATGTAATGCACAAAGATGTATATGTGCTTTGTAGAGCTAGTGCAAGATGAGCATTTGTGGTTAAAAGCTATATAAATTCTGCTTTTTAGAAAATGACTGATCGTTTTGCTAGATAACACCCTTAATCCTCGGCTGGGATCGTGTACAGCCCTTTGAAACTGCAAATCGGACCTTCAACCCATTGATCCCCATTGAAGTCCATTATAGAGAGGAAAATCCTGCAAAGTAAAAAGTTTTCAACAGTTTCAACTTAACCTTTAGAAAAACAAGACATGAACATCTTGGATGACATGGGGGTGAGTCATTTTAAAATTACAATTCAGGAGTGAACTAATCTCAATAATAAAATAGTGATTTTATTTATTTTTATACTTTGTATTGCTCACTCGCCAGAATTAACATTCTACAGGGAATGCATGTGTTTATAGATTGATTGCAGCAGTATGCAATGCTTCAAATCATGAACAAGATGAACGATTATCAATGTACGCATAAAGAATACTGACAGGTTCTTGCACGGTTTTCCACAAATCATTTTTTTATTATATTGCTTTATGTGGACGAAGACAAATCCTATAGAACAGCAAAATCACTCACAGCAACATTAACTTCTCCGTCTTGCCCACACTCGACTACGGCATCTCACAGGAGACTGAGTCACCAACTCGCGCTGAAAATAAATGACTTCAGGACGCTATGTCCCTGCTGATTGCTGTCAGACTGAAGGCTCCTTATAACACTGAAAAATCCTACATTAGACAACTGAACTGACATGACAGATTAACACCTGTAGTATGATAGGTTCTGTTATTCCTACTGATGAATAATTTGTTATTTAGCTGTCAAAAAAACTTAGGGCTTAGGGGTTTGGAGCAACATGAGGGTGGGTAAATAATAACAGAATATTTCATTTTTGGATGAACCATCCCTTTAAGGCTTGCAAATGTTGTGCATGATCAGCTACCTGCCCTGGTACTTGGTGTTTAATGTGACTTGTTCGCTTATTGTAAGTCACTTTGGTAGGAAGACCTATGCTGAGAATGTAAATGTAAATATTATATGCAAGTTGCACGGAATCTCTGCGTGTGTCAGAGATGAATATACTGCAGCCAACCCAAGGTCACTTTAAGTTGCAACACATTGGTAGAAATGAATCTTTGCAGACATCAATATACAATGGTGGAGTAAGCATTTTCATACACTCTGAAAATATATCACTAACTAAATTATACAATCAATCCTGAGTAATTTCCCCAGGGAAGATTATGTTTTGAAGCAAGTACGCCCAAAATCAGATTGAACTGCGTGAGAATTAAGTTTATTGCTAGCATGTTTAAAGCTTATAATAAGTAAGGATGACGTAGTTGCAAAATAACCTTGCATAAACCTAAATGGGTCTATGTTTGTTTATTTCTTACGCAGCTAACTTGGCGAACGAGTTAAAAAATTGACATGAATCTTTGATTTGAATTGCAATGATTTTATTTTCTGAGAAGGAAAGACAATCTCAAAATGAACAGAGCCCTATAATTAATAAACGTTCAAGAGTTTCTAGCTATATAGTTAAAGCATAAATACTTTCTGCCTCATTATCTTAATTTAGATAATTAATGTGGTTCACATTATGCAGTAAAGCTACCAGGAAAAAAAAAAAAAAAAGACGCTTTGTTTACATTTGGACAGACTGATCTAGGCACCAGTGTTATGAACAAGATAAATTGACATACTAAATGTAATCATTTTCTTGGGCAGCTTGTTTTACACCATTTCTCAGGTGTCTGTAATCCTTAGAGTCATTTATTATACTTGATGATTTAATGTTTACCTGCAGATGGTATGTTAAGCACGCTTTTCTGCTTTTTCACTGGAAACTATAGCTACAAGACTGAGTATTTTCAAGAACAGTTAATGCTAGAAGTGAAAAAGTTAACATCCTGAAGTCTTAAGTGATCAGTAGAAATAAAAGTACTACAATAATGAAAAAGATCAAAGGAAGAAGAAGAAGAAGAAAAAGAAGGCTGAGCTCTGAGTCATATTTGGCTTTGAAAGCCAATCTTAGTATTTGAGCAGGTAATGGCTGTGCAGAAACTGCATTTTCAGATCGGCTGTAATTGTTCAAAATCATTTCTCTGACTCATATCGAATCAAAATGAAACAGTTTAATGTAGTTTGAGAAAAAAGTATTTTCCTCTTTCATTAGAATGTCTGGTTTTGGTCCATTCATGTCAATAGTAGTTGCTTGGCTGGCACAATCAATCTTTGCTATCAATTACTGCATACAATAAGCAGACTCTTTAAGATTTACACCAAAAAATAACATTTTTAAAAACATTTGTCAAAAACTCTGACATTAACCTAGCTTCTCAACTTGCTATTGTTCACGCTAGTCTAGGTTGTGCGTATGCGCAAGTAAACAGTCTGTTAACAATGGGCGAAAAGTATTTGGGTTTGAATCAAAGGATGTCCATTTCATTGATCTCTGTAGTATGAAATGGAGGAAAGAAAACAAAACGGAACGAAGCAAGAGGTAAACAACTCGGCAACAGTTAATAAACCTTGCGCATCCACGGCAATAAATGTCAGCATAACATCCGAGACCACTGGGATGAAGAAGAGCCAGAGAAACAAACACAAACTTGCATGAGAGTATTTCCGTGACCAGATTTTATGGTCGAGAACTCTTGTTTTCTGTGAGACGAGCTATTTGATTTAAGAAAACAAGAAAAACAGGCTTGCATCCTGTCTCCTCAAATATTTCGAGCACCGCTGATGCAGTACATTTTAAAATTGACAGTTTGTTCTTGTTTTTGTTAGGAGGTTTTACCTAAAGAACAGTGGGCAGTTGAACTGTTCAGGACAAACAAGGGACTCCAAAACAACCATCATAAAAAATAAATAAGTTGTGGATCATCTAGATAATGAAACGGAGCATTAACATTCAAGGGTATGTAAACTTGTTATAATATCAACTATTACTTGACTACATGCAAACATCTGCTATGTAAAATGTCTTATTTAGGACCGTACTAAATAAAAAATAACATGGCTTTTTGTATGACCCCTTTTATTTTCTTCAAATAATTAACATTTTGCAGATTCCGTGAGGTGTGTGAAAACTTTCGACCACAACTGTAGTAATGATTCTTTTTAGAGCCGTATCTTTCAGAAGGGTCATTTTACGCAAAGGGCTCTTTGCGTTGGGGAATAGAGTTCTTTTTTTCCTGTTCTTTTTTTTTGTTTGTTTTTAACCTGTATCTGTCAAAACTGACTTTCAAAGCCACCTCATTGGATTTCTGGACCTCAACCATCCAGCTGCACAGACCCAGGGGCGTTTCTAGCTTTTTCTCTGTTCTGGGGCACATGTCCCTCATGGATAGTGTGCCCATATTTTGATGCTGATTTTTAATTTTGCTTTAGACATAAATGAATGTAAGTATGTTAAGAGGTTTGCAAGCTTCACATGCAATATAGAGCTTCTTCGTTGTTGACAAACGATAGAAGACATTTGCAATTTTTCTTTCCAGCAATGGATTGTAGGTATATCCACCTCATCTAGAGCTAATCTGGTTTTCGTTCTTGTAAAATATCCTGTTACCATACTGGTGTGAGAAAGCACAGCAAACGATTCAGTTTGTCAGTGAAGTCTCAAATTGAATCATACTGAATTGTGAACAATTTCAGAGATTGTTTCACTAATTAGTTTAAAGGATTAGTTCACTTCCAGAATAACAATTTCCTGATAATTTACTCACCCACATGTCATCCAAGATGTTTATGTGTGTCTTTCTTCAGTCTAAAAGAAATTAAGGTTTTTGAGGAAAAAATTCCAGGATTTTTCTCCATGTAGTGGACTTCAATTGGAGCCAGTGGGCTGAAGGTCAAAATTGCATTTCAGTGCAGCTTCAAAGGGCTCTACACGATCCTAGCCGAGGAATAAGGGTTTTATCTAGCGAAACGAATCAGTCATTTTCTAAAAACTAGCTTTGCGAGGCATGTCCGCAACTTCACGCATTGCATAATCACGTTGGAAAGGTTATGCATTGTTAGTTCTTTGTCTGTGCACTCTGGTTCAGAAAGGTAGGGGAGAGTGAAAAACTCAAATTACTGGTAGATTTTACTAGAATTCGAGTGGAGTTAAACTGTGGCAAAGTCATTTGAATGAGTATGATTTGGAAAGACACTCTCAGAAAAGGTCTAACCGCTGAAAATGCATATCAGAGCAAAAACTAAGCCCTGAGGTCAAAATAACTGCCTGTAGATCTCAGAAACAGGCTTGCGTCAAGGCACAGATCTGGGGAAGAGTTCAGAAAAAAAAATTCTGCTGCATTAAAGGTTCAAAGAAGTGCATAGCCTCCGTTATCTGTAATGGAAGACGTTTGGAACAACTAGGACTCTTCCTAGAGCTGGCCTCCTGGACTAACTGAGCAATTGATGGAGAAGGGCCTTGGTTATACTGGTGACCAAGAAGCTGATGGTCACTCTAGCTGAGCTCCATGTTCATATATGCAGATGAAAGAAACTTACAGAAGGACAAACATCACTGCCACACTCCACCAATCTTGTTGCTTGCCGATGCTTGCTTTTCTGTTAAGAATAGCAGTGGTTTCTAAATGTTGATGCTTACCTTAAATAACAAATATTTTATCTGGAGCGTTTATGCTGAGATCTTGTGGAAATTACGAGATGTTACAGAACTAATTCATGTACATTTCATCGATGTAGTGAAAAAAAAATACACAGTTGCTTTTGAGCTGGCTTTTGTGGGTGGGAGTGGGACAAAACTGAATGACAAAATAACATATTTCTGCGGGAGCAGGACAGAATCTTTCGGGAACATGACTGAAAAATCTGTCCCATGTAGGTCTTTAAGATGAAGTTTGCATGCAGCGGTTGGAAGTTTTGAGTTGCTGTTCAGTCTGTATTCAAAAGTGTGATTAGGCTTGATGCGTTGAGTCTGAAGCAATCAATCACAGAACACGAGAGAGGCCGTGCTTTGATCATTTTAATTTTAAGCTTATCCCGGCTCCCCTGGAGGATCACTGAGGCCCACTAGTGGGCCATGGCCCACCGGTTGAGAACCCCTGCTATAAAGGCATGGTAGGTGATTTGGTTCAAAAACATTTTTGTAGTGCTGGTTGATAGTCTATTCACATGCCGATAACAATCACTAAGTTTGTGATCTACATGTAATTATATCATCTGTATAAGGTGTAAGACCATAAAATGTTCGCCCAATCATATCCGTCAGTCTAAGGGATAGGCTGCCCTACACTGTAAAAAACAATTTGTTGAGTCAACTTAAAATAATTTGTAACCTGGCTGCCTTAAAATTTTAAGTTCAGTCAACTCAAAAAAAAGTTCATTCAACTTGAAATGTTAAATTATACTAACTTACAACTTAGATATTTGATTTGAATCAACTTCAAATTTTAAGGCAGCTGGGTTACTTACCCATCTGTTAAGTTTAGCAAACACATATCTAAGTTGTTACTTAGTACAACTTAACATTTCAAGTTGACTAAACTTATTTTAGTTGACTGAACTTAAACTTTTAAGGCAGCAGGGTAACAAATTATTTTAAGCTGACTCAACAAATTGTTTTTTTATTTTTTACAGTGTACCTGCCTGTCAACATATGTAGTTGCATATCTCCGTACACCTTGTACTTATTTATTTATTTATTTATTTTACTTGAAGAGTTGTACTTTCACATTAGGTCAGGTTGGTATATTTATAAACAACATTTTTCTCACTTTGCCCTCCATGTTGAATTTCCAGCTGAAGTATACATTTGATTTTGCCTTATTATTTGGCCTTAACAATGTTGAGAGTGTACTTATGACCTTTAGTGCTGTCTATGCAGACTTCTCAGTAGGTTTTGGAAAGGAGGACAGCTCCTGCATTACAATTGGCAGGATGATTCACTGTATGTATTTTTTTTTTTTTTTTGGAATGAAGACCAAAGATAATCAGTCAGCCCAGCCTGCAGCTTAGCTGTGTTCCAAAACAGGAAACCGAGTTGCCTTGAGGTAGCCATCTTGAGATGTACTTTTGGGGCTGGTTCTTTTGATGAGAAAAGAGGGACTCAGCAATATCCATCTTTGAGGGAGGAAAACTAACTATAGAGTCAAACTTTTGTGCAAAGCATTACATTTCAGTTATTTTAACATAATATTCACAACTTAAGATAGACTGTTATGCTTCCTAATGGATTTAAATACATTATGCGGAGTTCAAACTCAGCGGGATTTCAAAAATAACAATATGCATCAGCCAAAACCACGGCAGTAATGTAAGTGCTGTTCACAATTACAGCTGGAGTCCTGCAGAGGGAGAAGGCAGCGTGAATGACGCAAATGCAAGTTTTCCCCTCACCTATTAAGATTCTAGAGGTATTTTAAAGTCTGCCAGTAATGTGAAACAATGCATCCGTAATCAAGGGCATACGACTTGAATGGCCGCCATTCAAAAGAGCTCTCCCACATTGTATCTTGGTGATTAGAAGACGCTACAGCCAAATTCAATTTGAGTTTCTTCTCCACAGTATGTGACACTTTTCCTGGAGATAAAAATGACGGGGGCTGTGCGGCGCTTTGTGTATTCCCTGGATTCGCTAATTGCAACGGCAGAGACGGCCGAGCAATTAAAAGTTTATCGCTGAGTAATCGTTTCGCCAGCCTCAACTTTAATGACATTGGATGTTAAAAGCCAGTCCAACAGTGTAAAATCATTCAAAGCAGACTCTCATGCTAATTACCTCAGAAAAAAGCTTTCATTGAAAAACATGTCACGACTACCTACACCTTTGACTTACATGTAATGCAACACGTACGTTTCCCTCCCAAGTCTATTTAATTATATTTTTATGACATCTAATGAGATTTATAGTTAGAGGTTATTAACAGAATGTTACGTTATTGAGTTGATTTTTTTTTCCTCAATTCATCTGCTCTACCTTTCTCTGCCAGAAATAAATCAGGTGAGCATCTATTAATCACTTGCGCTGTTGATAGCATTTATTTCCATGTATTGTTTGCAATGTTTTAGCTACCAAACATGTTTAAAATCTGTACTTGATGCAAATTTTGCACCTAAATTAACACAATAATGCAGGTTTCCTCCAGTGTACTGATTAAATTGGTGTGACTGTTTAGCAAATTCTGTTTATTAGGAAGTTATTAAATAGGATCTTTGTAGGAAGATCTGAAGCTTTGATTCAGATGTATTGGAAAGCGAATCCACTCAGAAGAATTGACTTCATGTCCTGACTAATGTCAAGAGATAGTAGAAGGGATTTGATTCATGCTGTTGACGGACTGACGTTCAGTTCCCCAAAAAGACTCATTTCACAGATTTGTTCATTGATTGTTTCAGTGACTCTTTCTGTAGGTGACGATTATGAATGATTCTTTCATTGATTTGATTAGAAAATTAGTTGGTAAATTAAAATTTCCTGATAATTTATTCACCCCTATGGCATCCAAGATGTTTTGGTGTGTCTTTCTTCAATCGAAAAGAAATTAAGGTTTCTGAGGAAAACGTTCCAGGAATTTTGCTCCATATAGTGGGACTTAAATGGGGATTAACTAGTTGAAGGTTCAAATTGCAGTTTCAATGCAGCTACAAAAAGCTGTACATGATCCCAGCCATGAAATAAGGGTCTTATCTAGTGAAACTATTGGTCATTTTTTAAAAAAAAAAAAAAAAAATTAAATTCATATAATTTCAACCACAAATGCACATCTTGCACTAGCTTAATAAGGGTCTTATCTATTGAAACTATTGGTCATTTTCTTAAAATAAATAAATAAATACAATTAATATAATTTTTAACCACAAATGCACATCTTGCACTAGCTTAATAAGGGTCTTATCTAGTGAAACTATTGGTCATTTTCAAAAAAAAATAAATAAAATTAATATAATTTTCAACCACAAATGCACATCTTGCACTAGCTTGACTTCACACATTACGTATTCACATTGGAAAGTTCATGCGTGACGTAGGCGGAAGTACCGGCCCAGTGTTTACAAAGCAAATGTGCAAAGGAATGTTGATGTTTGAAGTTGGAGGAGAAATTGAGATGGAGTTTTTTACCCTAGCCTACCCTACAAAGAACTAATTGTGCGTGACATTTCCAACGTGATTATGTAATGCATGAAGACATGGATGCACAATGCAGAGCTAGTGCAAGATAAACATTTGTGGTTCAAGGTAAGTACAATTTTATTTTATTTTAGAAAATGACTGATTAGAATGACTGTTGGCTCCCACCGAAGTCCACTATATGGAGACAAATCCTGGAATGTTTTCCTCAAAAACCTTCATTTCTTTTCAACTGAAGAAAGAAAGACATTAACATCTTGGATGATGTGGAGGTGAGTAAATTATCAGAAATTTTAATTCAGGAGTGAACTAATCCTTTAAACCTACATTAGATGATTTAGACATTTCTGAACTACATGGCTGTATTGCAGTGAATGAAAATTTTAAAATGGTAATGTTATATAAGTAAGTGAGTTCTAAAGATTTATCATATGGCTGGTGTGTTTTAACCAGCCTGCGGCTTTTTCTGCAGATAAAACTACTTCTCAACGCAGAATACCAAACACTCGAGTCAATAATGGACAAGGCTTTTTTTTTTTTTTCACGCCAGTGTCAGAGTAGGAGAGTGATAATAACTATGAAATGGGAGCTGGGATGAAAGTACTCCTAACGAGGGAGTGCGGATTGGACTCCGGGTTCTGACTTCAAACAGCGGCAGATTGATTTTCCTGCAAGTGTGCTCAATTACAGTAGGCCCGCTTTCACTGGTCTCGACATAGGTACCATGGAAACGAATAAAGAATTGGACATGAGAGGAGTCCCACTAGCTTTATCTTTATTGTACTAAAACTATAATTATTCTATGATACCTTCTGACAAGTATTTTGAGAATATAAATGACATTGAAACTGATGGCCAACAATGATCTGAGAAGCTTATATATTTGGGAATATTTTAACATTTAAAAATGAAAATTCTGTCATTAATTACTCACCCTCACGTTGTTCCAAACCCGCAAGACCTTCATTCATCTTCAGAGCACAAATTAAAATATTTTTAATCAAATCCAAGATCTTTCTGACCCTGCATAGACAGCAATGTAACTACTATGTTCAAGACCCAGAAAGGTAGTAAGGACATTGTTAAAATAGTCCATGTGACATTAGTGGTTCAATTGTAATTTTATAAAGCTAAAGCTTTATTCAACAATTTCTACTCTTCCATGTCAGTCTTTGATGCGCGTTCACAAGATTACCATGACACATGAGGGTGATGATGCTGCTGATGCAGGAGAAATGGAAGAAATTGTTAAATTTTGTTATTTTTGTTTTCTTAGTGCACAGAAAGTATTCTTGTAGCTTCATAACATTATGGTTGAACTGTTGATGTCACATGGACTATTTTAACAATGTCCTTACTACCTTTCTGGATCTTGAATATTGCATTGCTGTTTATACATGGTCAGAAAGCTCTCAGATTTCATAAACAATATCTTAATTTGTGCTCTGAAGATGAATGAAGGTCTTACGGGTTTGGAACGACCTGAGGGTGAGTAATGAATGACAGAATTTACATTTTTGGGGGGTGAACTATCCCTGTAAGTAGGGTGACCATATTTTAGTTTGCAAAAAAGAGGACAGTGGTGGCCGGATACATAAGGGAAGGTTTTGAGGAGGGTTAAAAAGCCCCCAAAGTGCAATGACGATATCCCATATCAAAACTCAAAATATTTCATTTCCATACCTAAAATGTATATTTTACAGTTACCCTTGTGCATACTGATCATAAACACAGCTAAAAGGCTTCTTATCAGTGCCCATCACAAAACTCAGCTTATCTTGCACAGTTTTATCACAGATAGAATGCAAAATGTCTCAATACAATTATTTCAGACAAATGTAATTTATGCCATATTTCAAACATTTAACCCACAGGAGAAAATTCTGGATTTGGCAACCCTGCATCCAACACAAGCTGCAGAAATCAGATATAACTGATCATGAGACAAGAGTAAGGAGAGATGACGGACAAATCATGTTGGAGGATTTGCTGCTCAGCAGATAATTTGCTCATATCTGATCTCGTAAGATGTGCTTCCTTTATACAGAGTGCATGTGATCACGAAATTAAAAGTGAAAGTGAATAGCCGCTCATTTAAAAGAGATTTAAATTCTCAGCATATGACAACAGCTCCATAATGTGCGAAAATTATGTTAGATTTTAGAACGATTGCGTAAGCAGGTGGTAATGGCCTGAAATTTAGTGGGAGTGGGATCAAGAAAACAGTCCCGCATAGGGCTTCAATCAGTGTTGCCAAGTCTGCGGGAAAAATTGGGCTGCTTTAAAACTGTTGCCGCAGGTTGTTTTTGATGTCCGCGGGTTGAAGCAACCCCAGTAACGTCATATTTAGCCTCTGAAATGCAAATTTACCAGGGGAACCCCAACAAAAATGGAACATGATTTTTAACAGGGTACCCCCCCTCGAAACACGATTGGGGTAGTTTTGGGCTAGTTTCGAGTAGCAATTGGGCAGGTTTTGTGTGAAAACCTTGCAAACCTGGGCAACAGTGTTAAAGTAGCCCAATTCCATGGAGAAAAAAAAAACCCTGAAGATTTGGCAACACAGGCTTTAGTACAAAACGCATACAATGAATGGTGACTGTAGAAAGCAAAAGCTGAATCCTGGACATTTTGGGCATTTTATAAATCTTGGGCGGACGCATATTTTTTTTAGGTCCAAATAGAGGACGTATGGCCACCCTACTTTAAGTCTCTTGTGCTCAACAAGACTGCATTGATTTGATCAAAAAGACAGTAAAACAGTAATATTGTGAAATATTATTAGAATTGAAAACAACTCTTAGTTATTTGAATGCATTTTTACATAGAATTTATTCCTGTGATGCAAAGCTGAATTTTCAGCATCATTACTTCAGTCTTTAGTGTTACATGATCCTTCAAAAAATTACATTAATGTGATGATGTGATTCTAAGAAACATTTATAAGAAGCTTTTCATTTTATTAATTAGCAATTTCAAGATTTTCAAATGAACAGAAAGTTTAAAAGAACAGCATTCATTTGAAAAAACATTATTTTTGGCACCATAATTGCATTTACTTTCACTTTCAATCACTTTAATTCTTAAAAAAAAAAAAAAAAAAGTAATTTTTTGGTCCACAAAGATATATATTGACAGTCCTAAACAGAAGAACATCATCAGATACGTGTAAATCTTAAATCTTATTTTTAACAGCTGTTTGAAGATTGAAAAAACATTGGGATCTCATCGCGGGTTTCTAATTTATCATTAAATGATTAGAGAAACTGTCAGCAAATGGCCTTTTTCATTTAAAAAGGCAAATTTATTTAGAAACAAAATCCAGATGGGCCTGATAATCATTTGCAGTCTTCGTATGAATATAATTATCATCAAAGCTCAACATTATGAGTGTGTGCGCTGCCGTGATGGTACCAACCAGAATTAAAAAAAAAAATATATATATATATATATATATATAATAACAAAAATAATTAGGTAAATGTGTTAAATAGCTGATGGTGTTAAAATGAATCGAATTCTTTATAAACACAACATATGCGTGCTTCTAAAGTTGTCAGGGTTGTTAAATGCAACCTAAATTCATAAGCTGACTAGTTGGCAGTAACACGCCTGATGTAAACAGACAAGTCTATGTTTCTGATTCCCCCGAACTGTCAATCTCGTTGCCAAGTTTAGTCTGAACCCCCTCACCCCCGGTTGGCCTGTGCAAAAGAGACAGAGGTGTTAAATGATCGATGCACGATGTAGGGCAAAGGCCTTGCACAAACAGATCTCTGAGCTAGGCTTTTGGATATTTGGGCAGTAGATCTGATAGACAGGCTCAGCTGTGTTCGCAACTCCTTGGAACGAGAGGTCGGGATTAGTCAGACTTCGTAAGGAGTTATAAAGCCAGCCAATCGTCACCCCATCCTCGAGGATATCGCGAAGACAGATGCCTTTTCTCAGATACGACACCCTGTCAGAGCTGTGAAACATGTAGGGCTAATTGAAAATTGCCATCCTGTCACACTTTAAGAACTCACTGCATTTATTCACTCCTGTATGTTGCTGGGTTACATCCGCGAGGAGATTGTAATTGGGAGTGACGAAGAGTCAGCATCCCTTGGGGCGACCTGGGGTTAGGCGTCTCGCTCAAGGGCAAAGGGGATCTCGGGAACTTTGCGAAACTTTGCGTCAGCGCCTCAGTATGATTGACTGCGACATGCAAGGTCTTTCCGCATGACAAAAATAGCGGAAAATCCAAATGAAAATATGCAAAGAAAAGCAATCGGCAGAACGATCACGCTGCTGTACGACACGCATCAAAGCGAAACGCCTTGTCTTCGTTTCAGCCTGTTTAAGATATGCAGCTCATTAAAACTACAATGGGCTCGTCTTATAGCATTAATGTCAAGCTATATTTTCATCAACCGTAAAGAAGAAACGTAAGAGCTGTCAGGATGTGTTGAACATGTGTGACTGTTTCTTTAGATTACGCAGCCGTGTTTGACGCAGGAGATCTTTCCGGAGGGAAACCGGAGTAGCCATCGACAAACACAGTATGGGAGAAAGACATTAAACAAGTCGTGTGCCAGGAAATGAAAAATCTGTCATTAATTACTTCATGTCGTTCCAAACCCGTATGCTGTTGTTTTTGTTGGACAAATCTTTATGCAGATTTTTTTTTCCATTTTTCATACAACACGGTCAGTTTTGTGTGGCCTCGGGGAATTGAACCCACAACCATTCTCTCTAAATTTCCTTCTCCATTTTGCCTGTTTGAAATTGTGTCACATTTCGTTATGGTATACACAACCAGTGACTCATATTCATGAACTGGTTTGTTTACGTAAATACTTGTTTATGATATCCTGGTGCAGCATATTTAGATTCAAATTAAGTTATTTTTAGGTACATATTGGCATGTATTACCGTTTTTTAAATTACATTCTGTTAATAAGGGTGTTTACTGTAAAATATTGTTTTGTCGTTCAGTCAGTTGCAGCCCTAAATTAGCACATCAAATTGAAACAAAAATAATTAAGAAATAACATTATACTAAAAAAAGAGAAAAAAGTGAAACATAATTAGCTACACACATTTTTTTGTTTGTTTGTTTGTTTTTCAGTTTGTTGAAGTCATAATTTAGCTCATAAAAAAAAAAAAAAACACTAATAGACACTGTTACCTGTTTTTTTTTAATCAATCTGTTATTAAAGTCATGATTCAAATAAATAAATCAATAAATAAATAGCATTACATGGATCTGTTTTTGATTTTGTTAAAGTCATGATTCAGATAGATAGAATACTTCATAAGACTGATAATAATTAAAAGAAAAAAAACATTTTTAGTGAATTGTTGGCCTTCTGGAAAGTATGTTCATTTACTGTATATGTACTCAATACTTGGTAGGGGCTCCTTTTGCTTTAATTACTGCCTCAATTCGGCGTGGCATAGAGGTGATTAGTCTGTGGCACTGATGAGGTGGTATGGAAGCCCAGGTTTCCTTGACAGTGGCCTTCAGCTCATCTGCATTTTTTTGGTCTCTTGTTTCTCATTTTCCTCTTGACAATACCCCATAGTTTCTCTATGGGGTTCAGGTCTGGTGAGTTTGTTGGCCAGTCAAGTACACCAACACCATGGTCATTTAACCAACTTTTGGTGCTTTTGGCAGTGTGGACAGGTGCCAAATCCTGCTGGAAAATAAAATCAGCATCTTTAAAAAGCTGGTCAGCAGAAGGAAGCATGACATGCTCTAAAATTTCTTGATAAACGGGTGCAGTGACTTTGGTTTTCAAAAATCAGCAGATGACATCACAGACTGTGGAAACTTAACACTGGACTTCAAGCAACTTGGGCTATGAGCTTCTCCACCCTTCCTCCAGATTCTAGGACCTTGGTTTCCAAATGAAATACAAAACTTGCTCTCATCTGAAATAAGGACTTTGGACCACTGGGCAGCAGTCCATTTCTTCTTCTCCTTAGCCCAGGTAAGACGTCTCTGACATTGTCTTTGGTTCAGGAGTGGCTTAACAAGAGGAATACGACAACTGTAGCCAAATTCCTTGCCTTGACCCCAGCCTCAGTCTATTCCTTGTGAAGTTCACCCAAATTCTTGAATCGATTTTGCTCAACAAGCCTCTCAAGGCTGTGGTTCTTTTGGTTTGTTGTGCATCTTTTTCTTCCACACTTTTTCCTTCCACTCAACTTTCTGTTAACATGCTTGGATGCAGCACTCTGTGAACAGACAGCTTCTTTGGCAATTAATGTTTGTGGCTTAGCCTCCTTGTGAAGGGTGTCAATGATTGTCTTCTGGACAACTGTCAGATCAGCAGTCTTCCCCATGATTGTGTAGCCTAGTGAACCAAACTGAGAGACCATTTTGCAGGTGTTTTGAGTTGATTAACTGATTGGCATGTCAGCATATTCTAATTTGTTGAGATACTGAATTGGTGGGTTTTTGTTAAATGTGAGCCAAAATCATCACAATTAAAAGAACCAAAGACTGAAACTACTTCAGTCTGTGTGCACTGAATTTATTTAATACACGAGTTTCACAATTTAAGCTGAATTACTGAAATAAATGAACTTTTCCACGACATTCTAATTTATTGAGATGCACCTATAGATAGATAGATAGATAGATAGGTAGATAGGTAGATAGGTAGACAAAAACAGAAACATTTTAGTTTGTTGAATTCATGATTCAGCTCATAAAATGTAAAAATATATATATATATATATATATATATATATATATATATATATATATATATATATATATATATATATATATATATATATATATATAACACTAATAGACACTAAACCTGTTTTTTTTCTTTCAGTTTGTTAAAGTCATGATTCAAATAAATAAATAAATAAATAGCATTACACGGATCTATCTATCTATCTATCTATCTATCTATCTATCTATCTATCTATCTATCTATCTATCTATCTATCATCTATCTATCTATGATTCAAATAGATAGATAGATATATAGATGATACATAGATAAATAGATAGATAGAAGACAGAACAAACAAATAAAGAAAAGAAAAAAGAAAAGAAAAATGCAAACATAATGAAACACTAAACTTATTATTGGGGTATTTTTGTTTATCATATCATAAAGATGTTATATTATATAATACGAAATAAAACATAATTAGCATTACACTAAACCTGTTTTTTTTTTTCTTTAGTTTGTTGAAGAAATAAATAAATACTAAACACTTTTTGCAGGTGTGTTTGTTTGTTTGTTTGTTTGTTTTGTTTTGTTTTTTATTGATGGTGTTTGATTCAATAAGTCCCTGAAGAACAGCTTTGAGAATGTGAATGAATCATTTAGACTGGTTTGGTGAATTCATAGAAAAGATCTGCCTCAAAAGAATAGTTGCACGCATCAATCCAACATCACTAGCATCACTGATGTTAAACTTGACATGACATGACAAGACTTGCATTCTAAGCTTCAGAATTTACTATTATGTGTTGAGGACTGGTACCTCTTTCAGTTGATTCATGAAACCTTTATTTTTCTGATTGACAGGATAGAGGTAAACCATTAAAGAATAATTCAATCCTTGTAACATGATGATAATATAGATCCAAATACAAAGTTATGAAGCAAACTGAGATGCTTACAAAAACATGTCATTTTCTCTTGCTGTGCTAGGAGAGTTGACTTTTACTCCTTTTAGGGCAAAGAATAATTTGCCATAGATAATCAAGCGACTCATGACAGACTCATCTCGCCGTCCAGCACAGGAGCCGCTAAAAGCAGGCCGCGAACTCCTGGGAGGTGCCGTCCCCGGGTGCTCCGCGCGGCTCGATGGTGTGTTGTCATTGTGTCAGAAAAATTACAGATGTGTCGCAGATGGGTGACTCACAGTTCAGTGTTGCAAAAAGTCTTTTACAGCAGTTGACGTACCTTGGATGTTTTAAAATGAAGGTATACTAGACAGAGAGAGAAAGAAAGGGCTGCTAGAGCTATTTATACACACACTGTCGAGGTCTGCTCTTCCTTCCCTGTCTTTAAAGGTCAGGCTCATTAAAGATGCACTCCATGTATTGGATCCGCAGTGCTGAAATATTGCGGCCACTCAAAAAGAGCGTTTATTGATATAATACAGTGTGCGACGGAAGAAATCCTCTGTATTACCGTCCACGCTCATTCACACCAATGATATGCATGGTGTGAGTTTGACGCCTTGGATTATGTCTGTTTGAAAACATTATTTTACTAATGGAATGAACGGGGATAATCCGTTTCCACTGATTCACTGTCATCCCGGCCGATTTTCTACAGCATATAATCTATTTAACAGGATTTAATGACCCTCAAAATGAGGTTCATTGACCATTTCTTGGAAAACGCAGGGGATAGATAGTAGTAATTCTTAATAGCCTTAACAAAATCAATTATTAATAGTATAACGAACCAATTTGGTCAGCAACCCATTTTTGAGGTTTGTTTGAATCTGCAGGCTGCTGAATCTACATGCAGCCTTCATTTCCTAATATTTTATAAAATATGTAGATTCAATAAGAATGAATCTAGGGGTTAAATAATTACTTTAATACACTTAAACATATAATAATATCATAATATCATTAAAAAAAAAATCATCTCATGCATCACTGCTTCTCAGGTAAATTCATGGTTTTAAGATGTTTACTGGAAAATAAGTTAAAAATGTATTTATTTATTTATTTATTTATTTATTTATGCATTTATTCCCCTAAATTCCAGTTAAAGGTATTTTTTTTTCTTTAAAAATATCATTTAAATTTGGAATGTATTTAGTCATTTTTTTTCAGTTAATTGTAAACAAGTTGTATTCAAAGTGTGTATATATACATATATACATGCATTGTTGCTTCTCAGGTAAATTAATAGTTTTAAGAATCTATATATTTTTTACTAAAAAACTAGTCTAAAAGGGTATTTTTTTTTTTAAGTAATTAAAAATACAAAAATGTATATATACAAAGAAGTGAGGTGAAAGTAAGTATATACACTTATATTCAAAATACAAATAAAAAATAAAATATATTGTATCTTATACGCTATTGTTTTTCAGGTAAATTGTAAATTTGATTTGTTTTTATATTTTTAGATATTTATTACATATAAATAGTTATTAATCTATAGAATCTTTATATATTTTTGACATATTTTATGTCAAAAAGAGTCATTTTAATTCATTCGTTAATATTTATTTAATTATTTATAATTACATCTAATTATTAATCGATGTATATGCATGAGATAATACAATAAAATATATATTTTAAGTTTATATACTTTTAATATAACTTGTTTATAATTAAGTAAAAAAAGTAGACAAAATACAATCAAAATAGTCATATTTAAATAGTGAAAAATATTTCTTGTCTATTTACCAATTCAAAAATATATAAAGAAGTAAGGTGAGAATAAATATATACGCTTATATTTAAAATAAAAATACATATATTTTAATTTTATTGCTATAATATCTCATGCATTGTTGCTTGTCAGGTAAATTCATAGTTTTAAAAATCTTTATGTATATTTTACTGAAAAAGAAGAGTAATATCAATTAATTGACTGATTGATATATATGTATTTATTTTCTATAAATAGTTATTAATCTATAGAATCGTTGTGTGTGTGTGTATATATATATATATATATATATATACACTAAAAAACAAGTCAAAAAGTGTATTTTTTTAATTCCCTATAAATAGTTATTATTCTATATATGCATGAGATGTTACAACAATAAAAAAATCTATAGAATCGTTGTATATGTATGTGTATACATATATATCTATCTCTCTCTCTCTCTCTCTCTCTCTCTCTATATATATACTGAAAAACAAGTCAAAAAGTGTATTTTTTTAATTCCCTATAAATAGTTATTATTCTATATATGCATGAGATGTTACAACAATAAAAAAATCTATAGAATCGTTGTATATGTATGTGTATACATATATATCTATATCTATCTCTCTCTCTCTCTATATATATATATACTAAAAAACAAGTCAAAAAGTGTATTTTTTTTAATTCCCTATAAATAGTTATTATTCTATATATGCATGAGATGTTACAACAATAAAAAAATCTATAGAATCGTTGTATATGTATGTGTATACATATATATCTATATCTATCTCTCTCTCTCTCTCTCTCTCTCTCTCTCTCTCTCTCTCTCTCTCTCTATATATATATATATATATACTAAAAAACAAGTCAAAAAGTGTATTTTTTTAATTCCCTATAAATAGTTATTATTCTATATATGCATGAGATGTTACAACAATAAAAAAATCTATAGAATCGTTGTATATGTATGTGTATACATATCTCTCTCTCTCTCTCTCTCTCTCTCTCTCTCTCTCTATATATACTAAAAAACAAGTCAAAAAGTGTATTTTTTTTAATTCCCTATAAATAGTTATTATTCTATATATGCATGAGATGTTACAACAATAAAAAAATCTATAGAATCGTTGTATATGTATGTGTATACATATATATCTATATCCATCTCTCTCTCTCTCTCTCTCTCTCTCTCTATATATATATATATATATACTAAAAAACAAGTCAAAAAGTGTATTTTTTTAATTCCCTATAAATAGTTATTATTCTATATATGCATGAGATGTTACAACAATAAAAATAATCTATAGAATCGTTGTATATGTATGTGTATACATATCTATCTCTCTCTCTCTCTCTCTCTCTCTCTCTCTCTCTCTCTCTCTCTATATATATATATATATATACTAAAAAACAAGTCAAAAAGTGTATTTTTTTAATTCCCTATAAATAGTTATTATTCTATATATGTGCATAAGATGATACAACAATAAAAAATATATATATTTAATTTGTATTTTAAGTTTATACAGTTACTTTGAATATAACCTGTTTATAATTAAGTGAAAAAACTCAAAAGAGTCAGAATTTTTGAATACTGAAAAATATTTGTCTAATTTCAAGTTAAAATATATGCGATTTTTTTCCCCTTGAAACTATGATGTTTTGAGTGTATTTTGTCTACTTTTTTTATATACACTTTATGTACACAGTACATACACTTATATGTAAAACACAAACAAAATATCTTTTTTATTGTTATATCTCATGCATTGTTGCTTCTCAGAATCCTTGTTTTTTTTTGTTTTTTTTTACTGTAAAACAAGTTATAGTAAATAAAAAAAACAGCATGTCACTTTTGCATTTTTTTGCATTAATATTCTCTCTCTCTCTCTCTCTCTCTATATGTAGTATTATATATATAGTATGTGTTCAATTGCTCTTAGCCTTGAAGCTGCTGCCTTTTTCTTAATGGTCAAGTTATAAAAGCCAGCTCTTTCATCGACTTCTTAAGTCTGCACTGTATAATTACAAGTTTGACAAAGACGTGAATAGTTCGAAACTCATAATTATGATAATTCTGACATGATGTGAACACACCAGCACTTGCGGAAATATTACCTGTTAATAACTCAGCCGCACAGTCGATTGTTTCGAGACGCGGGTGTCAGTGGAGGCTGTTTTTCCCCGTCTCTCGTTCCTCGCCATCATTTATTCTTGAGCGTTCCAGTTGCCTGATCCCTACCTGCCTCATCCCCCTTCCACTGGAGCGGTGCTATATCATTCTGTCGTTTCAATAAATAAATTAGTTCCAGCCAAATTATTCTCTAACTTAACCATGTAAGAGCTTTTGTACCCTGCCGGTGCTTCAGTACATCACAGAAAATGGATAAAGCCGAGCAATAATTCAAGAGCACTGTACCTGCTTTAATGACGTTGCTTTGCTTTCTTCTGTCCCTAAAAAAGGAGGTAAATTAGGGCTTCAAGCAATACACGTCATTTGACAGATACATTGTACTTTTTTTTTTTTTTTTTAAATATAACTCAGATTGCATTTGTCTGAAAGAAGAAAGTCATATACACCTAGAATGGCTTGAGGGTTGGCTTCAGGCAGTTGTTTCTTATTTTTGGTAATTATTGCTCAAAGGCTGCTACTGGATTTATCGCTGGCTGGATTTATTAAGATTAATGCTAAACAAAACCAGCTAATCACTGGTTATCACTGTTGTCATTTGTAAAATACTGCCTAATTTCTTTCATAAAGAGAAACTAAGCCATTTCTGGACGAAAGCTTATGCCGACTGAGCATGCATCAGTGATCAAAGTGTTTTAGTTTCAAATTAAGCTCCGCTCCTATCAGGACCAAACAGAGTGTCTTCACAGAAAAACGAATGCTCTATTCAAAGCCTCTTTGAAAGTAATTACATTTTTTTTGATTTGCAAATGAGGCTTTTTTTTTTTTTTTTTTTTTTTTTTTAACAAAGTATGGTTGGTTTTAATTATGAATCAAGTTTCCAAAAAGGGTTTTAAAAATGCTGAATGAATTATGACTAGAACAACCTGTGAACATACTGTAAATGTGGCACTGTAAATCACTGAATATATTTATCACAACAAGTGAATTCGTCTCATTTCTTAAGCTCTGGTTCTCTTCAATCGATTGCTCTGTCCTTTATGCCAACACCTGAATCCATTGTGCAATGACAGTTTTAGAAAGTTATCAATCTATCATACTTTATTTTTTAAAATGTTTATTGGGTTTATTATTTTTTTTTTTTTTTAAATGGTTTCTTTTGTTAAACAGGTATGCTTTTAAAAAAAAAAAAACACTCTTTTAAACATTTCACCTAGTTGTTTACAATGTATTTTATATATATGAATGTTTTTAAGCTTACCATTAATTTATATACACTATTTATTTATTTATTTATTTATTTATTCATTCATTCATTCATTCATTCATTCATTCATTTACATGTTTTTAAAAGAACAATCCATTTCAACTAGTTATGATTTTTTTAGATATATATTTTTAATCTTAACTTTATTTTATGTACAACATTTTATTTATTTATTTAAAAAGAACAATTATTTCAACTAGTTGTTCACAGTTTATTTCATATATTCTAAAGCTTTTTAAACTTGTTTTATGTACAACTTCATTCATTCATTCATTAACATGTTTAAAAGAACAATCCATTTCAACTAGTTGTTTACATTTTTTTAAATGTTTTAATGTTTTTGTTAGATTAACTTTAAGTATAACATTCATTCATTCATTCATGCACGTTTTTAAAAGAACACTACATTTCACCTAGTTGCTTACAATTTTAGTTTTTCTTTCTTTTTTTGCAGCTTGATTTTATTTTAAATATAACTTGCATTCATTCATTCATTCAATTATTCATTCATTCATTCACATTTTTTAAAAGAACACTCCATTTCACCTACTTGTAGTTGCTTACATTTTTAGATATTTTAATGTTTTTAAGCTTAACATTATTTTAATTTTAACATTCATTCATTTACATCTTTTTAAAAGAATGCTCCATTTCACCTAGTTGCTTACAATTTTATATATTGTAATGTTTTTAAGCTTGATGTTATTTTAAGTATAACTTTAATTAATTCATTCATTAACTCATTCATTTACATGTTTTAAAATAACACTTAATTTCACCTACCTGTAGTTGCTTACAGTTTTAGATATTTCAATGTTTTTTTAAGCTTAACATTATTTGAATTAATTAATTCATTCATTCATTCATTCATTCATTCATTTACATGTTTTTAAAAACACTCCATTTTACTTAACTGCTTACAGTTTAAGATATTTTAATGTGTGTTAAGCTTAAAGGAGAGCTCCACTTCCAAAACAACAATTCACAAATAATTTACTCACCCCCTTGTCATCCAAGATGTTTATGTCTTTCTGTCTTCAGTCGTAAATAAATTATGGTTTTTGAGGAAAACATTTCAGGATTTTTCTTCATATAATGGACTTCATTGGTGCCCCGATTTTGAACTTCCAAAATGTAGTTTAAATGCGGCTTCAAAGGACACTAAACGATTCCAGCCGAGGAAGAAGGGTCTTATCTAGCGAAACGATTGGTCATTTTTTTCAGGAAAAAAAAAAAAAAAAAAAAACTGTGTACTTTTTAAGCATAAAAGCTTGTGTAGCACTGGTTCTGGGATGCACATTCATGTACTATTGAATCATTGTCGAAAGCTCACACCGGACGTTGGCGGAACCACAGACCCAGTGTTTACAAAGCGAATGCGCAAAGACTAAGAAAGTGCAAGTAAATGCTGTTTACAAACAAAAAGGTCCAACGATGTCGGACGATTCTGAAGTTGTAGGAGAAAATAAGATGGAGTTTTTCGCCATACTCTACCTTTTTTAGCCAGAGTACACAGACGATGAACTTAGACGTGATTTGTAGTAGTTATGGGAAGTTCAGATCATTTTACTGACTCGGACCTTTGAGTCTCGTTCAGCAAAATGTTTTCAAATCATTTCATTCATTTTAGCAAAATATAATTAAAATGTTACGTGTTACTTCCCTAACACATCTACTGCTTACGCAAACGTTGATCACACTACAAACAAGACAAAACTATAATGCTATAAGAAACAGAAAAGATTCATTCATTGTTTACCTGGGTCTTCAGTCTATGATTAGCTCACCTCACCTCTTATCTGACAAGTTTTCGGGTTTGAGTCGTTCGTTCATCACATGACAGCCCCATAAGATGAACGAACGATTCCAAAAACCCGAAGACTCGAAACAGGTGAACTAATTCCAGTACAGAACCTAATAGGATGTTGCACATGCGCGACTGAACGAGTCACTCCACGAGACGACCCGTCTCTTTCTTTATGACTGAAGACAGAAAGACATGAACATCTTGGATGGAGGAAGAGGGTGAGTAAATTATTTGTAAATTGTTGTTCTGGAAGTGGACTTCTCCTTTAATGTTTTAAGTATAACTTTCATTCATTCATTCATTTACATGTTTTTAAAAGAACAGTCAGTTTCACCCACATGTGGTTGCTTACAATTATAGATATTTTAATGTTTTTAAGCTTAACATTATTTTAATTTTAACATTCATTCATTCATTCATGTTTTTAAAAGAACACTCAATTTCACATAGTTGCTTACAATTTTATATCTTTTAATGTTTCTAAGCTTGATGTTATTTTAAGTATAACTTTCATGAATTTATTCATTCATTCATTTACATGTTTTTAAAAGAACACTCCATTTCATCTAGTTGCTTACAGTTTAAGTTATTTAAATTGATTTTAATGTGTTTAAGCTTAATGCTACTTTAAGTACGTTTCATTCATTCATTAATTCATTCATTCATTTACATGAGTTTAAAAGAACACTTCATTTCACCTAGTTGCTTACAGTTTGTTATTTTAATGTGTTTTAAGCTTAATGCTATTTTAAGTATAACTTTCATTCATTCATTCATTCATTCCTTCATTTGCATGTTTTAAAATAACAGTCAGTTTCACCTACATGTAGTTGCTTACAATTTTAGATATTTTTTAACGTTTTTAAGCTTAACATTATTTTGATTTTAACATTCATTCATTCATTCATTCATTTACATGTTTTTAGAAGAACACTCCACACCTATACTTGCTTACAATTTTAGATCTTTTAATGTTTCTGAACTTGATGTTACTTTAAGTATAACATTCATTCATTCATTCATTCACTTATCCGTTCAGATTTTTATATTTAGATTTTCTTCTTCTTCTCATGATTTTTTTTAAGGTTAGCTTTTTTTTTAGTTTCTCATATTGAATATGTATTTTAGGAGTAAAGAGCAATAATATAATGGCACAGGCATAGTTGAAATCTGTTTTTTGCATAGTCTGTGTGAAGGTTATTTTCCACTGATGATGTACTATTTACAATAACTTCCTCTGTGCAGCAACCAGCGCTCTGTAGCTCAGGTACGACTTCCCACAATGCAATGCCTTTATCGCTTCCATTCCAGCTTGCAGTCAATGGCAGACGTCCATGAAATGTTGCAGGTCATGTGCCAGTGATTTAGTATACTAGAATTTAGCATGCTTGCACCGAGCTGCCGGAGGGTGGGATAAATATGTTAGCACAGAAAATAACAAAAGATTTTGTGTTTTTATGTGTTGTTTTCAATATATAGTGAACCAAACTAAAAAATAAAACAATTAACCCCAAGTAAAAGCTGTCCCTTGGGCTTGAAACAATCGTTTCAGTGAAGCTAAATCCGCTGTCTGTACAAAACACACGTTGTTACTGGAGCAGAAACTAATGATGTGCTGTGCTTTTGAAGAGATTACACTCGCTTTCAGAGGAAAAAAACAATGACGCATTCTTATTCAGCCGAGTTCAGTGAGTCTCTGGTAATTGTGCTCTTAATAAGGAGATCAGAGAGAGCAAGACAGCTCAATATTGACGACAGTTACCGTTCATATTCCAACTCGTTTCCTTCATTTCCTCAGCGCTGAATAAAAGAAGACGCCTTGACTTGGGAGTCTCATTAAAAGAAACGCGGAACAGGTTGTCGTCTGAGAGCGCGTTTCCAACGAGCAAACACTCTGAGAGATGTCTTTTTCATAAATAAACAAGTTTTCGTTCTCCGCCAGAGCTTTTTACATTCAGATTACGCCGCTGCGGTGTTGTTCGGCGTGTTTGCGGAGAAAGCCAAGTTTAACAAGCCGTTAAATAATGGAGGTTGCTCAGATCAAACG